>NW_028176531.1:1105000-1165000 GCF_949987555.1 Borostomias antarcticus | reverse complement strand
GTATAAAAGGGGGCCGCGCCGCCCTGAGAGTCACTAGATAGATAGATAGAGATAGAGACATATAGATAGATAGATAGATAGATAGATAGATAGATAGATAGATAGATAGATAGATAGATAGATAGATAGATAGATAGATAGATAGATAGATAGATAGATAGACACAGCAGCCAATGAGACTGTTCCTACACAGCAGCCAATGAAGATGTTCCTACACAGCAGCCATTGAGGATGTTCCTACACAGCAGCCAATGAAAATGTTCTTACACAGCAGCCAGATTGTGACATCACAGGGATGCTCTGTGATGTCACAATCTGGCTGCTGTGTAGGAACATTTTCATTGGCTGCTGTGTAGGAACATCCTCAATGGCTGCTGTGTAGGAACATCTTCATGTGCAGGAACATCTTCATCGTCCAGGAAGGGTATAAAAGGGGGCCGCGCCGCCCTGAGAGTCACTAGATGAATAGATAGAGATAGAGACATATAGATAGATAGATAGATAGATAGATAGATAGATAGATAGATAGATAGATAGATAGATAGATAGATAGATAGATAGATAGATAGATAGACACAGCAGCCAATGAGACTGTTCCTACACAGCAGCCAATGGAGATGTTCCTACACAGCAGCCATTGAGGATGTTCCTACACAGCAGCCAATGAAAATGTTCTTACACAGCAGCCAGATTGTGACATCACAGGGATGCTCTGTGATGTCACAATCTGGCTGCTGTGTAGGAACATTTTCATTGGCTGCTGTGTAGGAACATCCTCAATGGCTGCTGTGTAGGAACATCTTCATGTGCAGGAACATCTTCATCGTCCAGGAAGGGTATAAAAGGGGGCCGCGCCGCCCTGAGAGTCACTAGATAGATAGATAGAGATAGAGATAGATAGATAGATAGATAGATAGATAGATAGATAGATAGATAGATAGATAGATAGATAGATAGATAGATAGATAGATAGATAGATAGATAGATAGATAGATAGATAGATAGATAGATAGATAGACACAGCAGCCAATGAGACTGTTCCTACACAGCAGCCAATGAAGATGTTCCTACACAGCAGCCATTGAGGATGTTCCTACACAGCAGCCAATGAAAATGTTCTTACACAGCAGCCAGATTGTGACATCACAGGGATGCTCTGTGATGTCACAATCTGGCTGCTGTGTAGGAACATTTTCATTGGCTGCTGTGTAGGAACATCCTCAATGGCTGCTGTGTAGGAACATCTTCATGTGCAGGAACATCTTCATCGTCCAGGAAGGGTATAAAAGGGGGCCGCGCCGCCCTGAGAGTCACTAGATGGATAGATAGAGATAGAGACATATAGATAGATAGATAGATAGATAGATAGATAGATAGATAGATAGATAGATAGATAGATAGATAGATAGATAGATAGATAGATAGATAGATAGATAGATAGACACAGCAGCCAATGAGACTGTTCCTACACAGCAGCCAATGAAGATGTTCCTACACAGCAGCCATTGAGGATGTTCCTACACAGCAGCCAATGAAAATGTTCTTACACAGCAGCCAGATTGTGACATCACAGGGATGCTCTGTGTTGTCACAATCTGGCTGCTGTGTAGGAACATTTTCATTGGCTGCTGTGTAGGAACATCCTCAATGGCTGCTGTGTAGGAACATCTTCATGTGCAGGAACATCTTCATCGTCCAGGAAGGGTATAAAAGGGGGCCGCGCCGCCCTGAGAGTCACTAGATAGATAGATAGAGATAGAGACATATAGATAGATAGATAGATAGATAGATAGATAGATAGATAGATAGATAGATAGATAGATAGATAGATAGATAGATAGATAGATAGATAGATAGACACAGCAGCCAATGAGACTGTTCCTACACAGCAGCCAATGAAGATGTTCCTACACAGCAGCCATTGAGGATGTTCCTACACAGCAGCCAATGAAAATGTTCTTACACAGCAGCCAGATTGTGACATCACAGGGATGCTCTGTGTTGTCACAATATGGCTGCTGTGTAGGAACATTTTCATTGGCTGCTGTGTAGGAACATCCTCAATGGCTGCTGTGTAGGAACATCTTCATGTGCAGGAACATCTTCATCGTCCAGGAAGGGTATAAAAGGGGGCCGCGCCGCCCTGAGAGTCACTAGATAGATAGATAGAGATAGAGACATATAGATAGATAGATAGATAGATAGATAGATAGATAGATAGATAGATAGATAGATAGATAGATAGATAGATAGATAGATAGATAGACACAGCAGCCAATGAGACTGTTCCTACACAGCAGCCAATGAAGATGTTCCTACACAGCAGCCATTGAGGATGTTCCTACACAGCAGCCAATGAAAATGTTCTTACACAGCAGCCAGATTGTGACATCACAGGGATGCTCTGTGATGTCACAATCTGGCTGCTGTGTAGGAACATTTTCATTGGCTGCTGTGTAGGAACATCCTCAATGGCTGCTGTGTAGGAACATCTTCATGTGCAGGAACATCTTCATCGTCCAGGAAGGGTATAAAAGGGGGCCGCGCCGCCCTGAGAGTCACTAGATAGATAGAGATAGAGACATATAGATAGATAGATAGATAGATAGATAGATAGATAGATAGATAGATAGATAGATAGATAGATAGATAGATAGATAGATAGATAGATCGATAGATAGATAGATAGATAGATAGATAGACACAGCAGCCAATGAGACTGTTCCTACACAGCAGCCAATGAAGATGTTCCTACACAGCAGCCATTGAGGATGTTCCTACACAGCAGCCAATGAAAATGTTCTTACACAGCAGCCAGATTGTGACATCACAGGGATGCTCTGTGATGTCACAATCTGGCTGCTGTGTAGGAACATTTTCATTGGCTGCTGTGTAGGAACATCCTCAATGGCTGCTGTGTAGGAACATCTTCATGTGCAGGAACATCTTCATCGTCCAGGAAGGGTATAAAAGGGGGCCGCGCCGCCCTGAGAGTCACTAGATAGATAGATAGAGATAGAGACATATAGATAGATAGATAGATAGATAGATAGATAGATAGATAGATAGATAGATAGATAGATAGATAGATAGATAGATAGATAGATAGATAGATAGATAGATAGATAGATAGATAGATAGATAGATAGATAGATAGACACAGCAGCCAATGAGACTGTTCCTACACAGCAGCCAATGAAGATGTTCCTACACAGCAGCCATTGAGGATGTTCCTACACAGCAGCCAATGAAAATGTTCTTACACATCAGCCAGATTGTGACATCACAGGGATGCTCTGTGATGTCACAATCTGGCTGCTGTGTAGGAACATTTTCATTGGCTGCTGTGTAGGAACATCCTCAATGGCTGCTGTGTAGGAACATCTTCATGTGCAGGAACATCTTCATCGTCCAGGAAGGGTATAAAAGGGGGCCGCGCCGCCCTGAGAGTCACTAGATGGATAGATAGAGATAGAGACATATAGATAGATAGATAGATAGATAGATAGATAGATAGATAGATAGATAGATAGATAGATAGATAGATAGATAGATAGATAGATAGATAGATAGATAGATAGATAGATAGACACAGCAGCCAATGAGACTGTTCCTACACAGCAGCCAATGAAGATGTTCCTACACAGCAGCCATTGAGGATGTTCCTACACAGCAGCCAATGAAAATGTTCTTACACAGCAGCCAGATTGTGACATCACAGGGATGCTCTGTGATGTCACAATCTGGCTGCTGTGTAGGAACATTTTCATTGGCTGCTGTGTAGGAACATCCTCAATGGCTGCTGTGTAGGAACATCTTCATGTGCAGGAACATCTTCATCGTCCAGGAAGGGTATAAAAGGGGGCCGCGCCGCCCTGAGAGTCACTAGATAGATAGATAGAGATAGAGATAGATAGATAGATAGATAGATAGATAGATAGATAGATAGATAGATAGATAGATAGATAGATAGATAGATAGATAGATAGATAGATAGATAGATAGATAGATAGATAGATGGATAGACACAGCAGCCAATGAGACTGTTCCTACACAGCAGCCAATGAAGATGTTCCTACACAGCAGCCATTGAGGATGTTCCTACACAGCAGCCAATGAAAATGTTCTTACACAGCAGCCAGATTGTGACATCACAGGGATGCTCTGTGATGTCACAATCTGGCTGCTGTGTAGGAACATTTTCATTGGCTGCTGTGTAGGAACATCCTCAATGGCTGCTGTGTAGGAACATCTTCATGTGCAGGAACATCTTCATCGTCCAGGAAGGGTATAAAAGGGGGCCGCGCCGCCCTGAGAGTCACTAGATAGATAGATAGAGATAGAGACATATAGATAGATAGATAGATAGATAGATAGATAGATAGATAGATAGATAGATAGATAGATAGATAGATAGATAGATAGATAGATAGACACAGCAGCCAATGAGACTGTTCCTACACAGCAGCCAATGAAGATGTTCCTACACAGCAGCCATTGAGGATGTTCCTACACAGCAGCCAATGAAAATGTTCTTACACAGCAGCCAGATTGTGACATCACAGGGATGCTCTGTGATGTCACAATCTGGCTGCTGTGTAGGAACATTTTCATTGGCTGCTGTGTAGGAACATCCTCAATGGCTGCTGTGTAGGAACATCTTCATGTGCAGGAACATCTTCATCGTCCAGGAAGGGTATAAAAGGGGGCCGCGCCGCCCTGAGAGTCACTAGATGGATAGATAGAGATAGAGACATATAGATAGATAGATAGATAGATAGATAGATAGATAGATAGATAGATAGATAGATAGATAGATAGATAGATAGATAGATAGATAGATAGATAGATAGATAGATAGATAGATAGATAGATAGATAGATAGACACAGCAGCCAATGAGACTGTTCCTACACAGCAGCCAATGAAGATGTTCCTACACAGCAGCCATTGAGGATGTTCCTACACAGCAGCCAATGAAAATGTTCTTACACAGCAGCCAGATTGTGACATCACAGGGATGCTCTGTGATGTCACAATCTGGCTGCTGTGTAGGAACATTTTCATTGGCTGCTGTGTAGGAACATCCTCAATCGCTGCTGTGTAGGAACATCTTCATGTGCAGGAACATCTTCATCGTCCAGGAAGGGTATAAAAGGGGGCCGCGCCGCCCTGAGAGTCACTAGATAGATAGATAGAGATAGAGATAGATAGATAGATAGATAGATAGATAGATAGATAGATAGATAGATAGATAGATAGATAGATAGATAGATAGATAGATAGATGGATAGACACAGCAGCCAATGAGACTGTTCCTACACAGCAGCCAATGAAGATGTTCCTACACAGCAGCCATTGAGGATGTTCCTACACAGCAGCCAATGAAAATGTTCTTACACAGCAGCCAGATTGTGACATCACAGGGATGCTCTGTGATGTCACAATCTGGCTGCTGTGTAGGAACATTTTCATTGGCTGCTGTGTAGGAACATCCTCAATGGCTGCTGTGTAGGAACATCTTCATGTGCAGGAACATCTTCATCGTCCAGGAAGGGTATAAAAGGGGGCCGCGCCGCCCTGAGAGTCACTAGATAGATAGATAGAGATAGAGACATATAGATAGATAGATAGATAGATAGATAGATAGATAGATAGATAGATAGATAGATAGATAGATAGATAGATAGATAGATAGATAGATAGATAGATAGATAGATAGACACAGCAGCCAATGAGACTGTTCCTACACAGCAGCCAATGAAGATGTTCCTACACAGCAGCCATTGAGGATGTTCCTACACAGCAGCCAATGAAAATGTTCTTACACAGCAGCCAGATTGTGACATCACAGGGATGCTCTGTGATGTCACAATCTGGCTGCTGTGTAGGAACATTTTCATTGGCTGCTGTGTAGGAACATCCTCAATGGCTGCTGTGTAGGAACATCTTCATGTGCAGGAACATCTTCATCGTCCAGGAAGGGTATAAAAGGGGGCCGCGCCGCCCTGAGAGTCACTAGATAGATAGATAGAGATAGAGACATATAGATAGATAGATAGATAGATAGATAGATAGATAGATAGATAGATAGATAGATAGATAGATAGATAGATAGATAGATAGATAGACACAGCAGCCAATGAGACTGTTCCTACACAGCAGCCAATGAAGATGTTCCTACACAGCAGCCATTGAGGATGTTCCTACACAGCAGCCAATGAAAATGTTCTTACACATCAGCCAGATTGTGACATCACAGGGATGCTCTGTGATGTCACAATCTGGCTGCTGTGTAGGAACATTTTCATTGGCTGCTGTGTAGGAACATCCTCAATGGCTGCTGTGTAGGAACATCTTCATGTGCAGGAACATCTTCATCGTCCAGGAAGGGTATAAAAGGGGGCCGCGCCGCCCTGAGAGTCACTAGATGGATAGATAGAGATAGAGACATATAGATAGATAGATAGATAGATAGATAGATAGATAGATAGATAGATAGATAGATAGATAGATAGATAGATAGATAGATAGACACAGCAGCCAATGAGACTGTTCCTACACAGCAGCCAATGAAGATGTTCCTACACAGCAGCCATTGAGGATGTTCCTACACAGCAGCCAATGAAAATGTTCTTACACAGCAGCCAGATTGTGACATCACAGGGATGCTCTGTGATGTCACAATCTGGCTGCTGTGTAGGAACATTTTCATTGGCTGCTGTGTAGGAACATCCTCAATGGCTGCTGTGTAGGAACATCTTCATGTGCAGGAACATCTTCATCGTCCAGGAAGGGTATAAAAGGGGGCCGCGCCGCCCTGAGAGTCACTAGATAGATAGATAGAGATAGAGACATATAGATAGATAGATAGATAGATAGATAGATAGATAGATAGATAGATAGATAGATAGATAGATAGATAGATAGATAGATAGATAGATAGATAGATAGATAGATAGACACAGCAGCCAATGAGACTGTTCCTACACAGCAGCCAATGAAGATGTTCCTACACAGCAGCCATTGAGGATGTTCCTACACAGCAGCCAATGAAAATGTTCTTACACAGCAGCCAGATTGTGACATCACAGGGATGCTCTGTGATGTCACAATCTGGCTGCTGTGTAGGAACATTTTCATTGGCTGCTGTGTAGGAACATCCTCAATGGCTGCTGTGTAGGAACATCTTCATGTGCAGGAACATCTTCATCGTCCAGGAAGGGTATAAAAGGGGGCCGCGCCGCCCTGAGAGTCACTAGATAGATAGATAGAGATAGAGTTAGATAGATAGATAGATAGATAGATAGATAGATAGATAGATAGATAGATAGATAGATAGATAGATAGATAGATAGATAGATAGATAGATAGATAGATAGATAGATAGACACAGCAGCCAATGAGACTGTTCCTACACAACAGCCAATGAAGATGTTCCTACACAGCAGCCATTGAGGATGTTCCTACACAGCAGCCAATGAAAATGTTCTTACACAGCAGCCAGATTGTGACATCACAGGGATGCTCTGTGATGTCACAATCTGGCTGCTGTGTAGGAACATTTTCATTGGCTGCTGTGTAGGAACATCCTCAATGGCTGCTGTGTAGGAACATCTTCATGTGCAGGAACATCTTCATCGTCCAGGAAGGGTATAAAAGGGGGCCGCGCCGCCCTGAGAGTCACTAGATGGATAGATAGAGATAGAGACATATAGATAGATAGATAGATAGATAGATAGATAGATAGATAGATAGATAGATAGATAGACACAGCAGCCAATGAGACTGTTCCTACACAGCAGCCAATGAAGATGTTCCTACACAGCAGCCATTGAGGATGTTCCTACACAGCAGCCAATGAAAATGTTCTTACACAGCAGCCAGATTGTGACATCACAGGGATGCTCTGTGATGTCACAATCTGGCTGCTGTGTAGGAACATTTTCATTGGCTGCTGTGTAGGAACATCCTCAATGGCTGCTGTGTAGGAACATCTTCATGTGCAGGAACATCTTCATCGTCCAGGAAGGGTATAAAAGGGGGCCGCGCCGCCCTGAGAGTCACTAGATAGATAGATAGAGATAGAGACATATAGATAGATAGATAGATAGATAGATAGATAGATAGATAGATAGATAGATAGATAGATAGATAGATAGATAGATAGATAGATAGACACAGCAGCCAATGAGACTGTTCCTACACAGCAGCCAATGAAGATGTTCCTACACAGCAGCCATTGAGGATGTTCCTACACAGCAGCCAATGAAAATGTTCTTACACAGCAGCCAGATTGTGACATCACAGGGATGCTCTGTGATGTCACAATCTGGCTGCTGTGTAGGAACATTTTCATTGGCTGCTGTGTAGGAACATCCTCAATGGCTGCTGTGTAGGAACATCTTCATGTGCAGGAACATCTTCATCGTCCAGGAAGGGTATAAAAGGGGGCCGCGCCGCCCTGAGAGTCACTAGATAGATAGATAGAGATAGAGACATATAGATAGATAGATAGATAGATAGATAGATAGATAGATAGATAGATAGATAGATAGATAGATAGATAGATAGATAGATAGATAGATAGATAGATAGATAGATAGATAGATAGATAGATAGACACAGCAGCCAATGAGACTGTTCCTACACAGCAGCCAATGAAGATGTTCCTACACAGCAGCCATTGAGGATGTTCCTACACAGCAGCCAATGAAAATGTTCTTACACATCAGCCAGATTGTGACATCACAGGGATGCTCTGTGATGTCACAATCTGGCTGCTGTGTAGGAACATTTTCATTGGCTGCTGTGTAGGAACATCCTCAATGGCTGCTGTGTAGGAACATCTTCATGTGCAGGAACATCTTCATCGTCCAGGAAGGGTATAAAAGGGGGCCGCGCCGCCCTGAGAGTCACTAGATGGATAGATAGAGATAGAGACATATAGATAGATAGATAGATAGATAGATAGATAGATAGATAGATAGATAGATAGATAGATAGATAGATACAGATGTGGGAACATAAGAATGTAACTTGCTGCAGCATTTCACCTCGCGGTATTTGGCAGGGAAATCCCGTTGGAAATCTCGTGGGATTTCAGACGGGTGTTATTTCGTTTTAGTGATGCACTACCGCCAGGTGGCGTCTTTGAGTAGATTTAGCAGGCTGGGCTCTGTTTTTCTCCTATAGTCTACGAATGAAGCATCATTAAATTTCACATTCTTTAATTTAAATGCTCTGTTGTAAAGCACTTTGAGCTGAAGGTATCTGTATGAAAGGGGCTATACAAATAACGTTTAATTGTTATTATTACCTTGTTCTCAAACACATGTTTTATCCACCTCGATGTAATTTAATTATTACGAACACCTATAATATATCTAGGCCTACAGTAGCCTATCTATCTCGGCAACTGACGTCGGGTCAAGACGTGGAGGCTGTTTGGTCAAATGCGCAAAATAACAGTATTGTAAATATATTTGTTAGTAAAGATATGGTGAACGTGAGGGTTTTGCGTTTTGTTTCTGGAACGCATTCAACTGTTAGGCTACTCGTAAACCCCGGAAGTAAATTTGAAGACAGGGCATAATGTAGCCAAGTCTGAGCGCAGTAGGCTATATGGCTTCAGCACGATACAAAGAAAAAATAAGCTTGATCGACTTGTGGATCCATACAAAATTGAAATAGTCGCCATGAGTAAAGATCACTCATTGCCAATCATATCCGGACATTAACTATCTTGTGCATAGCGGCAGGTTTGACAGTGAGACATCAACCGATAATTGTAATAATGCGATTATTGAAATGGTCTTGTGAACGCCTTTATCTGATTTCCAAAATCGGGGTAAGGTCCATAGGACGATTGTGGGTTTTCATTTGCACATAACTATATTTTAATAAAACATTGAAGTCCGCCTGTCAATGACTTTCCCTAAAATTGTGTTCTGTTGCACCCCCTATTGTTAAATTATAAATGAAAAAAACATAGGCTACACAATATGTTGTTATTTGAATGATCTTGAATATATATATTCAAGATCATTCAAATAACAAAATATCGTGTATGTTTTAATTTATTTATACCGGCCGCCAGCTGTTCAATGAACGGCTATAGGGAATGCGCAGTTTCGCGCTGGCTACAGCCTATTATATGAACAGTTTCGCGCTATGTAGGCTATTATAAATAGGCCTAAGTATTATTCATTGGGAATAGCTTGGACTCGCTGGGGACTGGTGGAGAGACACAGAGCCTCCCCAGACGCGACATCTCCAGTTGGCTGTGTATTTGAGCTGCCGCCTCAACCGTGCGTAAGAGCAGAGCGCATCGCTACAACTAGTAGCCCATAGCCATTAAAACGGCTTATTGTTTTATTCATATATCAACTAGATAATTCGATAATAATGAGTAGCCTAGTAGGCTATAAAATGAATTCAATAGGGCAAGCCTTAAGTTGTAGCCTAGGCTACAGTAGCCTACAATCACAAGACGCATAGGCCTAGCCTATCGTAAAAAGCGTTGCGTTCTCATAGGCCTATATTAACTTAGATAATTATTAATTATGCTCAGGTCATAATGTCCGTTGAAAATAATTCCCTCTAAGCAGAATTTGAATTGTATTAAAATAGGAAATGATTCCTTCTAGGTCTATATAAAAAAAAACATTTTTCTAATGTGTAGCCTATAGGCGATGAACAAAACAGCCACAATGTAGCCTGCTTAGCGAGCGAGAGGGCAGTCTACCATAAAGTGTATAACCATAATGTAGCCTAATATATCTAGACTACATGCATTGTGGTATTTCTTTATATAGCCAATTGTTTCTCAATAAACAGTTATGTCATCCTCTGAGTCCGAATGTAGGCTAATAGACCGGCAGCTCTAAATGCCTTCCCAATCAATGAGACATGGTTGTAAAAATGATGTTTTATTGATGAAAAGGGTAAAACTGAAGAGTCATTGCATTGATCGATGCAGTCCGCTACCAGCAAACACTGAAAATACAGGTCCTCCAGCGAACCTGGACTAGACTATTGTAACCCCCCCCCCCAAAAAAATTCTTTTATATTCAAATAAACTGGAGGAACCGGTTTCCCTGGATCGTGGGAGGGGGGTAGCCTGCGTTAGCGGGTGCTTTGCCATGACCGGCCATTGAATTTATGTGTTGCCATTCATTTAAACCACCATCTCATCTAGACTAGGCCTACTTCTGTTGCTGCATTTTTACATTTATGCTTTCATGATTTTAGAGCGCAATAAACATTTTTGCAGGATTCCAAAAAGTCCATCCATTCATCCAACTTTGTTCTGAGCGCAGCGCAGGCTGGTAGCCTACTGTCAAGGCTCACAACTGATGCACTCCCTTAACACGTCTCTTCCCAGGCCATCAAGATAATTTCAATATGAAAGACTTTGGGATTCCAGGAGTCAAGGCCGTTTCAGACGGGGAGCGACATTCCGCCTGCGTTCTGCTCGGAGCGGGGGACGCACGCGTCCTGCGCGCAGCGGGGCAAGCTGACTACAATTCAGCTCTTGTCGCGGGCGGGCGTGTGCAGCATAGTTCCATATGAGAACACTCCTCGGTCCAATTCCGTATAGTAGATCAGCCTGTGTAGCCTACTTTCAACGAATGTATTATTAGACATAATATCATAATAATATATAAAGCCTTCAACGACCTCCTGCTGCCTGCCTGATGGTCTCAGGGCTAAAGAGACCGCGCGATCATTCCTCTAGCTGCTTTGCTGCTAATGCGAGTTCGTCTCCGTTCCTGCCCGAGAAACAGAAGTTGAACTTATAGCATCAAAATAGCTACAGGAATCAACGTTGTAAAGTTATCTATCTGCTTTTTAGCCACCGACAGCTACCGTTAATATTATGGAAGCTGCTGTCGTGAGCTAACGTGCTATCACGGTCTCATCGTGCAGCTTCACAGCCTGCTATTAGCAGACAGCATTAAGTTGACAAAATCACACTTGCACATCATTAGAATTCCAACCATTTATATGGGATTTATCATTCAACTAAACATGGAACCTGAATACTACCTGATATTTCAACCTGCTGCCATCAGTGATCGGCGCGTCTGCTTGTTTGAGTCATGAATATCTTACGCAGTTACATTCCATGTGTCCCAAAACTGTTAAATCATTCCCCATGTAGTTCACTATGAGTCGCACTCAATACATCCATGGTAATAGGGAGGGAGTGAGTGAACCATTTCAAACACATCTCTGGTCATCTCCGTTAGCCATCTTCCTCGTCCTGATGCCATGTTCCATATGAGAACACTCAGCCTAATGTATTAAACTTCTACTTGTCCCGACAGTTAACAGATATAGACCCGGCGACAGTTACAGAGATAGAAACTATAAATAGATAGGCTTTGTTCGTAATAATTAAATTACAACCAGACAGACAACAAGGAGTTTGAGAACGGTAGGCTCATCTAATGTGCGAGCCAGCAATGGGTCAATGAGTGGTATTACTGCGCCCCTATGGGCAGGCGAGCGGTGGTGCGGAATGACGTAAAGCGCCTGTTAGAATACCGCGGGTCAAGTTACATTCTTATGTTCCCACATCTGTAGATAGATAGATAGACACAGCAGCCAATGAGACTGTTCCTACACAGCAGCCAATGAAGATGTTCCTACACAGCAGCCATTGAGGATGTTCCTACACAGCAGCCAATGAAAATGTTCTTACACAGCAGCCAGATTGTGACATCACAGGGATGCTCTGTGATGTCACAATCTGGCTGCTGTGTAGGAACATTTTCATTGGCTGCTGTGTAGGAACATCCTCAATGGCTGCTGTGTAGGAACATCTTCATGTGCAGGAACATCTTCATCGTCCAGGAAGGGTATAAAAGGGGGCCGCGCCGCCCTGAGAGTCACTAGATGGATAGATAGAGATAGAGACATATAGATAGATAGATAGATAGATAGATAGATAGATAGATAGATAGATAGATAGATAGATAGATAGATAGATAGATAGATAGATAGATAGATAGATAGATAGATAGACACAGCAGCCAATGAGACTGTTCCTACACAGCAGCCAATGAAGATGTTCCTACACAGCAGCCATTGAGGATGTTCCTACACAGCAGCCAATGAAAATGTTCTTACACAGCAGCCATATTGTGACATCACAGGGATGCTCTGTGATGTCACAATCTGGCTGCTGTGTAGGAACATTTTCATTGGCTGCTGTGTAGGAACATCCTCAATGGCTGCTGTGTAGGAACATCTTCATGTGCAGGAACATCTTCATCGTCCAGGAAGGGTATAAAAGGGGGCCGCGCCGCCCTGAGAGTCACTAGATGGATAGATAGAGATAGAGACATATAGATAGATAGATAGATAGATAGATAGATAGATAGATAGATAGATAGATAGATAGATATATAGATAGACACAGCAGCCAATGAGACTGTTCCTACACAGCAGCCAATGAAGATGTTCCTACACAGCAGCCATTGAGGATGTTCCTACACAGCAGCCAATGAAAATGTTCTTACACAGCAGCCAGATTGTGACATCACAGGGATGCTCTGTGATGTCACAATCTGGCTGCTGTGTAGGAACATTTTCATTGGCTGCTGTGTAGGAACATCCTCAATGGCTGATGTGTAGGAACATCTTCATGTGCAGGAACATCTTCATCGTCCAGGAAGGGTATAAAAGGGGGCCGCGCCGCCCTGAGAGTCACTAGATAGATAGATAGAGATAGATAGATAGATAGATAGATAGATAGATAGATAGATAGATAGATAGATAGATAGATAGATAGATAGATAGATAGATAGATAGATAGACACAGCAGCCAATGAGACTGTTCCTACACAGCAGCCAATGAAGATGTTCCTACACAGCAGCCATTGAGGATGTTCCTACACAGCAGCCAATTAAAATGTTCTTACACAGCAGCCAGATTGTGACATCACAGGGATGCTCTGTGATGTCACAATCTGGCTGCTGTGTAGGAACATTTTCATTGGCTGCTGTGTAGGAACATCCTCAATGGCTGCTGTGTAGGAACATCTTCATGTGCAGGAACATCTTCATCGTCCAGGAAGGGTATAAAAGGGGGCCGCGCCGCCCTGAGAGTCACTAGATAGATAGATAGAGATAGAGACATATAGATAGATAGATAGATAGATAGATAGATAGATAGATAGATAGATAGATAGATAGATAGATAGATAGATAGATAGACACAGCAGCCAATGAGACTGTTCCTACACAGCAGCCAATGAAGATGTTCCTACACAGCAGCCATTGAGGATGTTCCTACACAGCAGCCAATGAAAATGTTCTTACACAGCAGCCAGATTGTGACATCACAGGGATGCTCTGTGATGTCACAATCTGGCTGCTGTGTAGGAACATTTTCATTGGCTGCTGTGTAGGAACATCCTCAATGGCTGCTGTGTAGGAACATCTTCATGTGCAGGAACATCTTCATCGTCCAGGAAGGGTATAAAAGGGGGCCGCGCCGCCCTGAGAGTCACTAGATAGATAGATAGAGATAGAGACATATAGATAGATAGATAGATAGATAGATAGATAGATAGATAGATAGATAGATAGATAGATAGATAGATAGATAGATAGATAGATAGATAGAGACAGCAGCCAATGAGACTGTTCCTACACAGCAGCCAATGAAGATGTTCCTACACAGCAGCCATTGAGGATGTTCCTACACAGCAGCCAATGAAAATGTTCTTACACAGCAGCCAGATTGTGACATCACAGGGATGCTCTGTTATGTCACAATCTGGCTGCTGTGTAGGAACATTTTCATTGGCTGCTGTGTAGGAACATCCTCAATGGCTGCTGTGTAGGAACATCTTCATGTGCAGGAACATCTTCATCGTCCAGGAAGGGTATAAAAGGGGGCCGCGCCGCCCTGAGAGTCACTAGATGAATAGATAGAGATAGAGACATATAGATAGATAGATAGATAGATAGATAGATAGATAGATAGATAGATAGATAGATAGATAGATAGATAGATAGATAGATAGACACAGCAGCCAATGAGACTGTTCCTACACAGCAGCCAATGAAGATGTTCCTACACAGCAGCCATTGAGGATGTTCCTACACAGCAGCCAATGAAAATGTTCTTACACAGCAGCCAGATTGTGACATCACAGGGATGCTCTGTGTTGTCACAATATGGCTGCTGTGTAGGAACATTTTCATTGGCTGCTGTGTAGGAACATCCTCAATGGCTGCTGTGTAGGAACATCTTCATGTGCAGGAACATCTTCATCGTCCAGGAAGGGTATAAAAGGGGGCCGCGCCGCCCTGAGAGTCACTAGATAGATAGATAGAGATAGAGACATATAGATAGATAGATAGATAGATAGATAGATAGATAGATAGATAGATAGATAGATAGATAGACACAGCAGCCAATGAGACTGTTCCTACACAGCAGCCAATGAAGATGTTCCTACACAGCAGCCATTGAGGATGTTCCTACACAGCAGCCAATGAAAATGTTCTTACACATCAGCCAGATTGTGACATCACAGGGATGCTCTGTGATGTCACAATCTGGCTGCTGTGTAGGAACATTTTCATTGGCTGCTGTGTAGGAACATCCTCAATGGCTGCTGTGTAGGAACATCTTCATGTGCAGGAACATCTTCATCGTCCAGGAAGGGTATAAAAGGGGGCCGCGCCGCCCTGAGAGTCACTAGATGGATAGATAGAGATAGAGACATATAGATAGATAGATAGATAGATAGATAGATAGATAGATAGATAGATAGATAGATAGATAGATAGATAGATAGATAGACACAGCAGCCAATGAGACTGTTCCTACACAGCAGCCAATGAAGATGTTCCTACACAGCAGCCATTGAGGATGTTCCTACACAGCAGCCAATGAAAATGTTCTTACACAGCAGCCATATTGTGACATCACAGGGATGCTCTGTGATGTCACAATCTGGCTGCTGTGTAAGAACATTTTCATTGGCTGCTGTGTAGGAACATCCTCAATGGCTGCTGTGTAGGAACATCTTCATTGGCTGCTGTGTAGGAACAGTCTCATTGGCTGCTGTGTCTATCTATCTATCTATCTATCTATCTATCTATCTATCTATCTATCTATCTATCTATCTATCTATCTATCTATCTATCTATATGTCTCTATCTCTATCTATTCATCTAGTGACTCTCAGGGCGGCGCGGCCCCCTTTTATACCCTTCCTGGACGATGAAGATGTTCCTGCACATGAAGATGTTCCTACACAGCAGCCATTGAGGATGTTCCTACACAGCAGCCAATGAAAATGTTCCTACACAGCAGCCATATTGTGACATCACAGGGATGCTCTGTGATGTCACAATCTGGCTGCTGTGTAGGAACATTTTCATTGGCTGCTGTGTAGGAACATCCTCAATGGCTGCTGTGTAGGAACATCTTCATGTGCAGGAACATCTTCATCGTCCAGGAAGGGTATAAAAGGGGGCCGCGCCGCCCTGAGAGTCACTAGATGGATAGATAGAGATAGAGACATATAGATAGATAGATAGATAGATAGATAGATAGATAGATAGATAGATAGATAGATAGATATATAGATAGACACAGCAGCCAATGAGACTGTTCCTACACAGCAGCCAATGAAGATGTTCCTACACAGCAGCCATTGAGGATGTTCCTACACAGCAGCCAATGAAAATGTTCTTACACAGCAGCCAGATTGTGACATCACAGGGATGCTCTGTGATGTCACAATCTGGCTGCTGTGTAGGAACATTTTCATTGGCTGCTGTGTAGGAACATCCTCAATGGCTGATGTGTAGGAACATCTTCATGTGCAGGAACATCTTCATCGTCCAGGAAGGGTATAAAAGGGGGCCGCGCCGCCCTGAGAGTCACTAGATAGATAGAGATAGATAGATAGATAGATAGATAGATAGATAGATAGATAGATAGATAGATAGATAGATAGATAGATAGATAGATAGATAGATAGATAGATAGATAGATAGATAGATAGATAGACACAGCAGCCAATGAGACTGTTCCTACACAGCAGCCAATGAAGATGTTCCTACACAGCAGCCATTGAGGATGTTCCTACACAGCAGCCAATTAAAATGTTCTTACACAGCAGCCAGATTGTGACATCACAGGGATGCTCTGTGATGTCACAATCTGGCTGCTGTGTAGGAACATTTTCATTGGCTGCTGTGTAGGAACATCCTCAATGGCTGCTGTGTAGGAACATCTTCATGTGCATGAACATCTTCATCGTCCAGGAAGGGTATAAAAGGGGGCCGCGCCGCCCTGAGAGTCACTAGATAGATAGATAGAGATAGAGACATATAGATAGATAGATAGATAGATAGATAGATAGATAGATAGATAGATAGATAGATAGATAGATAGATAGATAGATAGATAGATAGATAGATAGATAGATAGATAGATAGATAGATAGATAGACACAGCAGCCAATGAGACTGTTCCTACACAGCAGCCAATGAAGATGTTCCTACACAGCAGCCATTGAGGATGTTCCTACACAGCAGCCAATGAAAATGTTCTTACACAGCAGCCAGATTGTGACATCACAGGGATGCTCTGTGATGTCACAATCTGGCTGCTGTGTAGGAACATTTTCATTGGCTGCTGTGTAGGAACATCCTCAATGGCTGCTGTGTAGGAACATCTTCATGTGCAGGAACATCTTCATCGTCCAGGAAGGGTATAAAAGGGGGCCGCGCCGCCCTGAGAGTCACTAGATAGATAGATAGAGATAGAGACATATAGATAGATAGATAGATAGATAGATAGATAGATAGATAGATAGATAGATAGATAGATAGATAGATAGAGACAGCAGCCAATGAGACTGTTCCTACACAGCAGCCAATGAAGATGTTCCTACACAGCAGCCATTGAGGATGTTCCTACACAGCAGCCAATGAAAATGTTCTTACACAGCAGCCAGATTGTGACATCACAGGGATGCTCTGTTATGTCACAATCTGGCTGCTGTGTAGGAACATTTTCATTGGCTGCTGTGTAGGAACATCCTCAATGGCTGCTGTGTAGGAACATCTTCATGTGCAGGAACATCTTCATCGTCCAGGAAGGGTATAAAAGGGGGCCGCGCCGCCCTGAGAGTCACTAGATGAATAGATAGAGATAGAGACATATAGATAGATAGATAGATAGATAGATAGATAGATAGATAGATAGATAGATAGATAGATAGATAGATAGATAGATAGATAGATAGATAGATAGATAGATAGACACAGCAGCCAATGAGACTGTTCCTACACAGCAGCCAATGAAGATGTTCCTACACAGCAGCCATTGAGGATGTTCCTACACAGCAGCCAATGAAAATGTTCTTACACAGCAGCCAGATTGTGACATCACAGGGATGCTCTGTGTTGTCACAATATGGCTGCTGTGTAGGAACATTTTCATTGGCTGCTGTGTAGGAACATCCTCAATGGCTGCTGTGTAGGAACATCTTCATGTGCAGGAACATCTTCATCGTCCAGGAAGGGTATAAAAGGGGGCCGCGCCGCCCTGAGAGTCACTAGATAGATAGATAGAGATAGAGACATATAGATAGATAGATAGATAGATAGATAGATAGATAGATAGATAGATAGATAGATAGATAGATAGATAGATAGATAGATAGACACAGCAGCCAATGAGACTGTTCCTACACAGCAGCCAATGAAGATGTTCCTACACAGCAGCCATTGAGGATGTTCCTACACAGCAGCCAATGAAAATGTTCTTACACATCAGCCAGATTGTGACATCACAGGGATGCTCTGTGATGTCACAATCTGGCTGCTGTGTAGGAACATTTTCATTGGCTGCTGTGTAGGAACATCCTCAATGGCTGCTGTGTAGGAACATCTTCATGTGCAGGAACATCTTCATCGTCCAGGAAGGGTATAAAAGGGGGCCGCGCCGCCCTGAGAGTCACTAGATGGATAGATAGAGATAGAGACATATAGATAGATAGATAGATAGATAGATAGATAGATAGATAGATAGATAGATAGATAGATAGATAGATAGATAGATAGATAGATAGATAGATAGATAGATAGATAGATAGATAGATAGATAGACACAGCAGCCAATGAGACTGTTCCTACACAGCAGCCAATGAAGATGTTCCTACACAGCAGCCATTGAGGATGTTCCTACACAGCAGCCAATGAAAATGTTCTTACACAGCAGCCATATTGTGACATCACAGGGATGCTCTGTGATGTCACAATCTGGCTGCTGTGTAGGAACATTTTCATTGGCTGCTGTGTAGGAACATCCTCAATGGCTGCTGTGTAGGAACATCTTCATGTGCAGGAACATCTTCATCGTCCAGGAAGGGTATAAAAGGGGGCCGCGCCGCCCTGAGAGTCACTAGATAGATAGATAGAGATAGATAGATAGATAGATAGATAGATAGATAGATAGATAGATAGATAGATAGATAGATAGATAGATAGATAGATAGATAGACACAGCAGCCAATGAGACTGTTCCTACACAGCAGCCAATGAAGATGTTCCTACACAGCAGCCATTGAGGATGTTCCTACACAGCAGCCAATGAAAATGTTCTTACACAGCAGCCATATTGTGACATCACAGGGATGCTCTGTGATGTCACAATCTGGCTGCTGTGTAGGAACATTTTCATTGGCTGCTGTGTAGGAACATCCTCAATGGCTGCTGTGTAGGAACATCTTCATGTGCAGGAACATCTTCATCGTCCAGGAAGGGTATAAAAGGGGGCCGCGCCGCCCTGAGAGTCACTAGATGGATAGATAGAGATAGAGACATATAGATAGATAGATAGATAGATAGATAGATAGATAGATAGATAGATAGATAGATAGATAGATAGATAGATAGATAGATAGATAGATAGATAGATAGATAGATAGATAGATAGATAGAAAGATAGATAGATAGATAGATATATAGATAGACACAGCAGCCAATGAGACTGTTCCTACACAGCAGCCAATGAAGATGTTCCTACACAGCAGCCATTGAGGATGTTCCTACACAGCAGCCAATGAAAATGTTCTTACACAGCAGCCAGATTGTGACATCACAGGGATGCTCTGTGATGTCACAATCTGGCTGCTGTGTAGGAACATTTTCATTGGCTGCTGTGTAGGAACATCCTCAATGGCTGATGTGTAGGAACATCTTCATGTGCAGGAACATCTTCATCGTCCAGGAAGGGTATAAAAGGGGGCCGCGCCGCCCTGAGAGTCACTAGATAGATAGATAGAGATAGATAGATAGATAGATAGATAGATAGATAGATAGATAGATAGATAGATAGATAGATAGATAGATAGATAGATAGATAGATAGATAGATAGACACAGCAGCCAATGAGACTGTTCCTACACAGCAGCCAATGAAGATGTTCCTACACAGCAGCCATTGAGGATGTTCCTACACAGCAGCCAATTAAAATGTTCTTACACAGCAGCCAGATTGTGACATCACAGGGATGCTCTGTGATGTCACAATCTGGCTGCTGTGTAGGAACATTTTCATTGGCTGCTGTGTAGGAACATCCTCAATGGCTGCTGTGTAGGAACATCTTCATGTGCAGGAACATCTTCATCGTCCAGGAAGGGTATAAAAGGGGGCCGCGCCGCCCTGAGAGTCACTAGATAGATAGATAGAGATAGAGACATATAGATAGATAGATAGATAGATAGATAGATAGATAGATAGATAGATAGATAGATAGATAGATAGATAGATAGATAGATAGATAGATAGATAGATAGATAGATAGATAGACACAGCAGCCAATGAGACTGTTCCTACACAGCAGCCAATGAAGATGTTCCTACACAGCAGCCATTGAGGATGTTCCTACACAGCAGCCAATGAAAATGTTCTTACACAGCAGCCAGATTGTGACATCACAGGGATGCTCTGTGATGTCACAATCTGGCTGCTGTGTAGGAACATTTTCATTGGCTGCTGTGTAGGAACATCCTCAATGGCTGCTGTGTAGGAACATCTTCATGTGCAGGAACATCTTCATCGTCCAGGAAGGGTATAAAAGGGGGCCGCGCCGCCCTGAGAGTCACTAGATAGATAGATAGAGATAGAGACATATAGATAGATAGATAGATAGATAGATAGATAGATAGATAGATAGATAGATAGATAGATAGATAGATAGATAGATAGATAGAGACAGCAGCCAATGAGACTGTTCCTACACAGCAGCCAATGAAGATGTTCCTACACAGCAGCCATTGAGGATGTTCCTACACAGCAGCCAATGAAAATGTTCTTACACAGCAGCCAGATTGTGACATCACAGGGATGCTCTGTTATGTCACAATCTGGCTGCTGTGTAGGAACATTTTCATTGGCTGCTGTGTAGGAACATCCTCAATGGCTGCTGTGTAGGAACATCTTCATGTGCAGGAACATCTTCATCGTCCAGGAAGGGTATAAAAGGGGGCCGCGCCGCCCTGAGAGTCACTAGATGAATAGATAGAGATAGAGACATATAGATAGATAGATAGATAGATAGATAGATAGATAGATAGATAGATAGATAGATAGATAGATAGATAGACACAGCAGCCAATGAGACTGTTCCTACACAGCAGCCAATGAAGATGTTCCTACACAGCAGCCATTGAGGATGTTCCTACACAGCAGCCAATGAAAATGTTCTTACACAGCAGCCAGATTGTGACATCACAGGGATGCTCTGTGATGTCACAATCTGGCTGCTGTGTAGGAACATTTTCATTGGCTGCTGTGTAGGAACATCCTCAATGGCTGCTGTGTAGGAACATCTTCATGTGCAGGAACATCTTCATCGTCCAGGAAGGGTATAAAAGGGGGCCGCGCCGCCCTGAGAGTCACTAGATAGATAGATAGAGATAGAGACATATAGATAGATAGATAGATAGATAGATAGATAGATAGATAGATAGATAGATAGATAGATAGATAGATAGATAGATAGATAGATAGATAGATAGATAGATAGATAGATAGATAGACACAGCAGCCAATGAGACTGTTCCTACACAGCAGCCAATGAAGATGTTCCTACACAGCAGCCATTGAGGATGTTCCTACACAGCAGCCAATGAAAATGTTCTTACACAGCAGCCAGATTGTGACATCACAGGGACGCTCTGTGATGTCACAATCTGGCTGCTGTGTAGGAACATTTTCATTGGCTGCTGTGTAGGAACATCCTCAATGGCTGCTGTGTAGGAACATCTTCATGTGCAGGAACATCTTCATCGTCCAGGAAGGGTATAAAAGGGGGCCGCGCCGCCCTGAGAGTCACTAGATGGATAGATAGAGATAGAGACATATAGATAGATAGATAGATAGATAGATAGATAGATAGATAGATAGATAGATAGATAGATAGATAGATAGATAGATAGATAGATAGATAGATAGATAGATAGATAGACACAGCAGCCAATGAGACTGTTCCTACACAGCAGCCAATGAAGATGTTCCTACACAGCAGCCATTGAGGATGTTCCTACACAGCAGCCAATGAAAATGTTCTTACACAGCAGCCAGATTGTGACATCACAGGGATGCTCTGTGTTGTCACAATCTGGCTGCTGTGTAGGAACATTTTCATTGGCTGCTGTGTAGGAACATCCTCAATGGCTGCTGTGTAGGAACATCTTCATGTGCAGGAACATCTTCATCGTCCAGGAAGGGTATAAAAGGGGGCCGCGCCGCCCTGAGAGTCACTAGATAGATAGATAGAGATAGAGACATATAGATAGATAGATAGATAGATAGATAGATAGATAGATAGATAGATAGATAGATAGATAGATAGATAGATAGATAGATAGATAGATAGATAGATAGATAGATAGATAGATAGACACAGCAGCCAATGAGACTGTTCCTACACAGCAGCCAATGAAGATGTTCCTACACAGCAGCCATTGAGGATGTTCCTACACAGCAGCCAATGAAAATGTTCTTACACAGCAGCCAGATTGTGACATCACAGGGATGCTCTGTGATGTCACAATCTGGCTGCTGTGTAGGAACATTTTCATTGGCTGCTGTGTAGGAACATCCTCAATGGCTGCTGTGTAGGAACATCTTCATGTGCAGGAACATCTTCATCGTCCAGGAAGGGTATAAAAGGGGGCCGCGCCGCCCTGAGAGTCACTAGATGAATAGATAGAGATAGAGACATATAGATAGATAGATAGATAGATAGATAGATAGATAGATAGATAGATAGATAGATAGATAGATAGATAGATAGACACAGCAGCCAATGAGACTGTTCCTACACAGCAGCCAATGGAGATGTTCCTACACAGCAGCCATTGAGGATGTTCCTACACAGCAGCCAATGAAAATGTTCTTACACAGCAGCCAGATTGTGACATCACAGGGATGCTCTGTGATGTCACAATCTGGCTGCTGTGTAGGAACATTTTCATTGGCTGCTGTGTAGGAACATCCTCAATGGCTGCTGTGTAGGAACATCTTCATGTGCAGGAACATCTTCATCGTCCAGGAAGGGTATAAAAGGGGGCCGCGCCGCCCTGAGAGTCACTAGATAGATAGATAGAGATAGAGATAGATAGATAGATAGATAGATAGATAGATAGATAGATAGATAGATAGATAGATAGATAGATAGATAGATAGATAGATAGATAGATAGATAGATAGATAGATAGATAGACACAGCAGCCAATGAGACTGTTCCTACACAGCAGCCAATGAAGATGTTCCTACACAGCAGCCATTGAGGATGTTCCTACACAGCAGCCAATGAAAATGTTCTTACACAGCAGCCAGATTGTGACATCACAGGGATGCTCTGTGATGTCACAATCTGGCTGCTGTGTAGGAACATTTTCATTGGCTGCTGTGTAGGAACATCCTCAATGGCTGCTGTGTAGGAACATCTTCATGTGCAGGAACATCTTCATCGTCCAGGAAGGGTATAAAAGGGGGCCGCGCCGCCCTGAGAGTCACTAGATGGATAGATAGAGATAGAGACATATAGATAGATAGATAGATAGATAGATAGATAGATAGATAGATAGATAGATAGATAGATAGATAGATAGATAGATAGATAGATAGATAGACACAGCAGCCAATGAGACTGTTCCTACACAGCAGCCAATGAAGATGTTCCTACACAGCAGCCATTGAGGATGTTCCTACACAGCAGCCAATGAAAATGTTCTTACACAGCAGCCAGATTGTGACATCACAGGGATGCTCTGTGTTGTCACAATCTGGCTGCTGTGTAGGAACATTTTCATTGGCTGCTGTGTAGGAACATCCTCAATGGCTGCTGTGTAGGAACATCTTCATTGGCTGCTGTGTAGGAACAGTCTCATTGGCTGCTGTGTCTATCTATCTATCTATCTATCTATCTATCTATCTATCTATCTATCTATCTATCTATCTATCTATCTATCTATCTATCTATCTATATGTCTCTATCTCTATCTATTCATCTAGTGACTCTCAGGGCGGCGCGGCCCCCTTTTATACCCTTCCTGGACGATGAAGATGTTCCTGCACATGAAGATGTTCCTACACAGCAGCCATTGAGGATGTTCCTACACAGCAGCCAATGAAAATGTTCCTACACAGCAGCCATATTGTGACATCACAGGGATGCTCTGTGATGTCACAATCTGGCTGCTGTGTAGGAACATTTTCATTGGCTGCTGTGTAGGAACATCCTCAATGGCTGCTGTGTAGGAACATCTTCATGTGCAGGAACATCTTCATCGTCCAGGAAGGGTATAAAAGGGGGCCGCGCCGCCCTGAGAGTCACTAGATGGATAGATAGAGATAGAGACATATAGATAGATAGATAGATAGATAGATAGATAGATAGATAGATAGATAGATAGATAGATAGATAGATAGATAGATATATAGATAGACACAGCAGCCAATGAGACTGTTCCTACACAGCAGCCAATGAAGATGTTCCTACACAGCAGCCATTGAGGATGTTCCTACACAGCAGCCAATGAAAATGTTCTTACACAGCAGCCAGATTGTGACATCACAGGGATGCTCTGTGATGTCACAATCTGGCTGCTGTGTAGGAACATTTTCATTGGCTGCTGTGTAGGAACATCCTCAATGGCTGATGTGTAGGAACATCTTCATGTGCAGGAACATCTTCATCGTCCAGGAAGGGTATAAAAGGGGGCCGCGCCGCCCTGAGAGTCACTAGATAGATAGAGATAGATAGATAGATAGATAGATAGATAGATAGATAGATAGATAGATAGATAGATAGATAGATAGATAGACACAGCAGCCAATGAGACTGTTCCTACACAGCAGCCAATGAAGATGTTCCTACACAGCAGCCATTGAGGATGTTCCTACACAGCAGCCAATTAAAATGTTCTTACACAGCAGCCAGATTGTGACATCACAGGGATGCTCTGTGATGTCACAATCTGGCTGCTGTGTAGGAACATTTTCATTGGCTGCTGTGTAGGAACATCCTCAATGGCTGCTGTGTAGGAACATCTTCATGTGCATGAACATCTTCATCGTCCAGGAAGGGTATAAAAGGGGGCCGCGCCGCCCTGAGAGTCACTAGATAGATAGATAGAGATAGAGACATATAGATAGATAGATAGATAGATAGATAGATAGATAGATAGATAGATAGATAGATAGATAGATAGATAGATAGATAGATAGATAGATAGATAGATAGATAGATAGACACAGCAGCCAATGAGACTGTTCCTACACAGCAGCCAATGAAGATGTTCCTACACAGCAGCCATTGAGGATGTTCCTACACAGCAGCCAATGAAAATGTTCTTACACAGCAGCCAGATTGTGACATCACAGGGATGCTCTGTGATGTCACAATCTGGCTGCTGTGTAGGAACATTTTCATTGGCTGCTGTGTAGGAACATCCTCAATGGCTGCTGTGTAGGAACATCTTCATGTGCAGGAACATCTTCATCGTCCAGGAAGGGTATAAAAGGGGGCCGCGCCGCCCTGAGAGTCACTAGATAGATAGATAGAGATAGAGACATATAGATAGATAGATAGATAGATAGATAGATAGATAGATAGATAGATAGATAGATAGATAGATAGAGACAGCAGCCAATGAGACTGTTCCTACACAGCAGCCAATGAAGATGTTCCTACACAGCAGCCATTGAGGATGTTCCTACACAGCAGCCAATGAAAATGTTCTTACACAGCAGCCAGATTGTGACATCACAGGGATGCTCTGTTATGTCACAATCTGGCTGCTGTGTAGGAACATTTTCATTGGCTGCTGTGTAGGAACATCCTCAATGGCTGCTGTGTAGGAACATCTTCATGTGCAGGAACATCTTCATCGTCCAGGAAGGGTATAAAAGGGGGCCGCGCCGCCCTGAGAGTCACTAGATGAATAGATAGAGATAGAGACATATAGATAGATAGATAGATAGATAGATAGATAGATAGATAGATAGATAGATAGATAGATAGATAGATAGATAGATAGATAGATAGATAGATAGATAGATAGACACAGCAGCCAATGAGACTGTTCCTACACAGCAGCCAATGAAGATGTTCCTACACAGCAGCCATTGAGGATGTTCCTACACAGCAGCCAATGAAAATGTTCTTACACAGCAGCCAGATTGTGACATCACAGGGATGCTCTGTGTTGTCACAATATGGCTGCTGTGTAGGAACATTTTCATTGGCTGCTGTGTAGGAACATCCTCAATGGCTGCTGTGTAGGAACATCTTCATGTGCAGGAACATCTTCATCGTCCAGGAAGGGTATAAAAGGGGGCCGCGCCGCCCTGAGAGTCACTAGATAGATAGATAGAGATAGAGACATATAGATAGATAGATAGATAGATAGATAGATAGATAGATAGATAGATAGATAGATAGATAGATAGATAGATAGATAGATAGATAGATAGATAGATAGATAGACACAGCAGCCAATGAGACTGTTCCTACACAGCAGCCAATGAAGATGTTCCTACACAGCAGCCATTGAGGATGTTCCTACACAGCAGCCAATGAAAATGTTCTTACACATCAGCCAGATTGTGACATCACAGGGATGCTCTGTGATGTCACAATCTGGCTGCTGTGTAGGAACATTTTCATTGGCTGCTGTGTAGGAACATCCTCAATGGCTGCTGTGTAGGAACATCTTCATGTGCAGGAACATCTTCATCGTCCAGGAAGGGTATAAAAGGGGGCCGCGCCGCCCTGAGAGTCACTAGATGGATAGATAGAGATAGAGACATATAGATAGATAGATAGATAGATAGATAGATAGATAGATAGATAGATAGATAGATAGATAGATAGATAGATAGATAGATAGATAGATAGATAGATAGATAGATAGATAGATAGATAGATAGATAGACACAGCAGCCAATGAGACTGTTCCTACACAGCAGCCAATGAAGATGTTCCTACACAGCAGCCATTGAGGATGTTCCTACACAGCAGCCAATGAAAATGTTCTTACACAGCAGCCATATTGTGACATCACAGGGATGCTCTGTGATGTCACAATCTGGCTGCTGTGTAGGAACATTTTCATTGGCTGCTGTGTAGGAACATCCTCAATGGCTGCTGTGTAGGAACATCTTCATGTGCAGGAACATCTTCATCGTCCAGGAAGGGTATAAAAGGGGGCCGCGCCGCCCTGAGAGTCACTAGATAGATAGATAGAGATAGATAGATAGATAGATAGATAGATAGATAGATAGATAGATAGATAGATAGATAGATAGATAGATAGATAGATAGATAGACACAGCAGCCAATGAGACTGTTCCTACACAGCAGCCAATGAAGATGTTCCTACACAGCAGCCATTGAGGATGTTCCTACACAGCAGCCAATGAAAATGTTCTTACACAGCAGCCATATTGTGACATCACAGGGATGCTCTGTGATGTCACAATCTGGCTGCTGTGTAGGAACATTTTCATTGGCTGCTGTGTAGGAACATCCTCAATGGCTGCTGTGTAGGAACATCTTCATGTGCAGGAACATCTTCATCGTCCAGGAAGGGTATAAAAGGGGGCCGCGCCGCCCTGAGAGTCACTAGATGGATAGATAGAGATAGAGACATATAGATAGATAGATAGATAGATAGATAGATAGATAGATAGATAGATAGATAGATAGATAGATAGATAGATAGATAGATAGATAGATAGAAAGATAGATAGATAGATAGATATATAGATAGACACAGCAGCCAATGAGACTGTTCCTACACAGCAGCCAATGAAGATGTTCCTACACAGCAGCCATTGAGGATGTTCCTACACAGCAGCCAATGAAAATGTTCTTACACAGCAGCCAGATTGTGACATCACAGGGATGCTCTGTGATGTCACAATCTGGCTGCTGTGTAGGAACATTTTCATTGGCTGCTGTGTAGGAACATCCTCAATGGCTGATGTGTAGGAACATCTTCATGTGCAGGAACATCTTCATCGTCCAGGAAGGGTATAAAAGGGGGCCGCGCCGCCCTGAGAGTCACTAGATAGATAGATAGAGATAGATAGATAGATAGATAGATAGATAGATAGATAGATAGATAGATAGATAGATAGATAGATAGATAGATAGATAGATAGATAGACACAGCAGCCAATGAGACTGTTCCTACACAGCAGCCAATGAAGATGTTCCTACACAGCAGCCATTGAGGATGTTCCTACACAGCAGCCAATTAAAATGTTCTTACACAGCAGCCAGATTGTGACATCACAGGGATGCTCTGTGATGTCACAATCTGGCTGCTGTGTAGGAACATTTTCATTGGCTGCTGTGTAGGAACATCCTCAATGGCTGCTGTGTAGGAACATCTTCATGTGCAGGAACATCTTCATCGTCCAGGAAGGGTATAAAAGGGGGCCGCGCCGCCCTGAGAGTCACTAGATAGATAGATAGAGATAGAGACATATAGATAGATAGATAGATAGATAGATAGATAGATAGATAGATAGATAGATAGATAGATAGATAGATAGATAGATAGATAGATAGATAGATAGACACAGCAGCCAATGAGACTGTTCCTACACAGCAGCCAATGAAGATGTTCCTACACAGCAGCCATTGAGGATGTTCCTACACAGCAGCCAATGAAAATGTTCTTACACAGCAGCCAGATTGTGACATCACAGGGATGCTCTGTGATGTCACAATCTGGCTGCTGTGTAGGAACATTTTCATTGGCTGCTGTGTAGGAACATCCTCAATGGCTGCTGTGTAGGAACATCTTCATGTGCAGGAACATCTTCATCGTCCAGGAAGGGTATAAAAGGGGGCCGCGCCGCCCTGAGAGTCACTAGATAGATAGATAGAGATAGAGACATATAGATAGATAGATAGATAGATAGATAGATAGATAGATAGATAGATAGATAGATAGATAGATAGATAGATAGATAGATAGATAGATAGATAGAGACAGCAGCCAATGAGACTGTTCCTACACAGCAGCCAATGAAGATGTTCCTACACAGCAGCCATTGAGGATGTTCCTACACAGCAGCCAATGAAAATGTTCTTACACAGCAGCCAGATTGTGACATCACAGGGATGCTCTGTTATGTCACAATCTGGCTGCTGTGTAGGAACATTTTCATTGGCTGCTGTGTAGGAACATCCTCAATGGCTGCTGTGTAGGAACATCTTCATGTGCAGGAACATCTTCATCGTCCAGGAAGGGTATAAAAGGGGGCCGCGCCGCCCTGAGAGTCACTAGATGAATAGATAGAGATAGAGACATATAGATAGATAGATAGATAGATAGATAGATAGATAGATAGATAGATAGATAGATAGATAGATAGACACAGCAGCCAATGAGACTGTTCCTACACAGCAGCCAATGAAGATGTTCCTACACAGCAGCCATTGAGGATGTTCCTACACAGCAGCCAATGAAAATGTTCTTACACAGCAGCCAGATTGTGACATCACAGGGATGCTCTGTGATGTCACAATCTGGCTGCTGTGTAGGAACATTTTCATTGGCTGCTGTGTAGGAACATCCTCAATGGCTGCTGTGTAGGAACATCTTCATGTGCAGGAACATCTTCATCGTCCAGGAAGGGTATAAAAGGGGGCCGCGCCGCCCTGAGAGTCACTAGATAGATAGATAGAGATAGAGACATATAGATAGATAGATAGATAGATAGATAGATAGATAGATAGATAGATAGATAGATAGATAGATAGATAGATAGATAGATAGATAGATAGACACAGCAGCCAATGAGACTGTTCCTACACAGCAGCCAATGAAGATGTTCCTACACAGCAGCCATTGAGGATGTTCCTACACAGCAGCCAATGAAAATGTTCTTACACAGCAGCCAGATTGTGACATCACAGGGACGCTCTGTGATGTCACAATCTGGCTGCTGTGTAGGAACATTTTCATTGGCTGCTGTGTAGGAACATCCTCAATGGCTGCTGTGTAGGAACATCTTCATGTGCAGGAACATCTTCATCGTCCAGGAAGGGTATAAAAGGGGGCCGCGCCGCCCTGAGAGTCACTAGATGGATAGATAGAGATAGAGACATATAGATAGATAGATAGATAGATAGATAGATAGATAGATAGATAGATAGATAGATAGATAGATAGATAGATAGATAGACACAGCAGCCAATGAGACTGTTCCTACACAGCAGCCAATGAAGATGTTCCTACACAGCAGCCATTGAGGATGTTCCTACACAGCAGCCAATGAAAATGTTCTTACACAGCAGCCAGATTGTGACATCACAGGGATGCTCTGTGTTGTCACAATCTGGCTGCTGTGTAGGAACATTTTCATTGGCTGCTGTGTAGGAACATCCTCAATGGCTGCTGTGTAGGAACATCTTCATGTGCAGGAACATCTTCATCGTCCAGGAAGGGTATAAAAGGGGGCCGCGCCGCCCTGAGAGTCACTAGATAGATAGATAGAGATAGAGACATATAGATAGATAGATAGATAGATAGATAGATAGATAGATAGATAGATAGATAGATAGATAGATAGATAGATAGATAGATAGACACAGCAGCCAATGAGACTGTTCCTACACAGCAGCCAATGAAGATGTTCCTACACAGCAGCCATTGAGGATGTTCCTACACAGCAGCCAATGAAAATGTTCTTACACAGCAGCCAGATTGTGACATCACAGGGATGCTCTGTGATGTCACAATCTGGCTGCTGTGTAGGAACATTTTCATTGGCTGCTGTGTAGGAACATCCTCAATGGCTGCTGTGTAGGAACATCTTCATGTGCAGGAACATCTTCATCGTCCAGGAAGGGTATAAAAGGGGGCCGCGCCGCCCTGAGAGTCACTAGATGAATAGATAGAGATAGAGACATATAGATAGATAGATAGATAGATAGATAGATAGATAGATAGATAGATAGATAGATAGATAGATAGATAGATAGATAGACACAGCAGCCAATGAGACTGTTCCTACACAGCAGCCAATGGAGATGTTCCTACACAGCAGCCATTGAGGATGTTCCTACACAGCAGCCAATGAAAATGTTCTTACACAGCAGCCAGATTGTGACATCACAGGGATGCTCTGTGATGTCACAATCTGGCTGCTGTGTAGGAACATTTTCATTGGCTGCTGTGTAGGAACATCCTCAATGGCTGCTGTGTAGGAACATCTTCATGTGCAGGAACATCTTCATCGTCCAGGAAGGGTATAAAAGGGGGCCGCGCCGCCCTGAGAGTCACTAGATAGATAGATAGAGATAGAGATAGATAGATAGATAGATAGATAGATAGATAGATAGATAGATAGATAGATAGATAGATAGATAGATAGATAGATAGATAGATAGATAGATAGATAGATAGATAGATAGATAGATAGACACAGCAGCCAATGAGACTGTTCCTACACAGCAGCCAATGAAGATGTTCCTACACAGCAGCCATTGAGGATGTTCCTACACAGCAGCCAATGAAAATGTTCTTACACAGCAGCCAGATTGTGACATCACAGGGATGCTCTGTGATGTCACAATCTGGCTGCTGTGTAGGAACATTTTCATTGGCTGCTGTGTAGGAACATCCTCAATGGCTGCTGTGTAGGAACATCTTCATGTGCAGGAACATCTTCATCGTCCAGGAAGGGTATAAAAGGGGGCCGCGCCGCCCTGAGAGTCACTAGATGGATAGATAGAGATAGAGACATATAGATAGATAGATAGATAGATAGATAGATAGATAGATAGATAGATAGATAGATAGATAGATAGATAGATAGATAGATAGATAGATAGATAGATAGATAGATAGATAGACACAGCAGCCAATGAGACTGTTCCTACACAGCAGCCAATGAAGATGTTCCTACACAGCAGCCATTGAGGATGTTCCTACACAGCAGCCAATGAAAATGTTCTTACACAGCAGCCAGATTGTGACATCACAGGGATGCTCTGTGTTGTCACAATCTGGCTGCTGTGTAGGAACATTTTCATTGGCTGCTGTGTAGGAACATCCTCAATGGCTGCTGTGTAGGAACATCTTCATGTGCAGGAACATCTTCATCGTCCAGGAAGGGTATAAAAGGGGGCCGCGCCGCCCTGAGAGTCACTAGATAGATAGATAGAGATAGAGACATATAGATAGATAGATAGATAGATAGATAGATAGATAGATAGATAGATAGATAGATAGATAGATAGATAGATAGATAGATAGATAGATAGATAGATAGATAGATAGACACAGCAGCCAATGAGACTGTTCCTACACAGCAGCCAATGAAGATGTTCCTACACAGCAGCCATTGAGGATGTTCCTACACAGCAGCCAATGAAAATGTTCTTACACAGCAGCCAGATTGTGACATCACAGGGATGCTCTGTGTTGTCACAATATGGCTGCTGTGTAGGAACATTTTCATTGGCTGCTGTGTAGGAACATCCTCAATGGCTGCTGTGTAGGAACATCTTCATGTGCAGGAACATCTTCATCGTCCAGGAAGGGTATAAAAGGGGGCCGCGCCGCCCTGAGAGTCACTAGATAGATAGATAGAGATAGAGACATATAGATAGATAGATAGATAGATAGATAGATAGATAGATAGATAGATAGATAGATAGATAGATAGATAGATAGATAGATAGATAGACACAGCAGCCAATGAGACTGTTCCTACACAGCAGCCAATGAAGATGTTCCTACACAGCAGCCATTGAGGATGTTCCTACACAGCAGCCAATGAAAATGTTCTTACACAGCAGCCAGATTGTGACATCACAGGGATGCTCTGTGATGTCACAATCTGGCTGCTGTGTAGGAACATTTTCATTGGCTGCTGTGTAGGAACATCCTCAATGGCTGCTGTGTAGGAACATCTTCATGTGCAGGAACATCTTCATCGTCCAGGAAGGGTATAAAAGGGGGCCGCGCCGCCCTGAGAGTCACTAGATAGATAGAGATAGAGACATATAGATAGATAGATAGATAGATAGATAGATAGATAGATAGATAGATAGATAGATAGATAGATAGATAGATAGATAGATAGATAGATAGATAGATAGATAGATAGACACAGCAGCCAATGAGACTGTTCCTACACAGCAGCCAATGAAGATGTTCCTACACAGCAGCCATTGAGGATGTTCCTACACAGCAGCCAATGAAAATGTTCTTACACAGCAGCCAGATTGTGACATCACAGGGATGCTCTGTGATGTCACAATCTGGCTGCTGTGTAGGAACATTTTCATTGGCTGCTGTGTAGGAACATCCTCAATGGCTGCTGTGTAGGAACATCTTCATGTGCAGGAACATCTTCATCGTCCAGGAAGGGTATAAAAGGGGGCCGCGCCGCCCTGAGAGTCACTAGATAGATAGATAGAGATAGAGACATATAGATAGATAGATAGATAGATAGATAGATAGATAGATAGATAGATAGATAGATAGATAGATAGATAGATAGATAGATAGATAGATAGATAGATAGATAGATAGATAGATAGACACAGCAGCCAATGAGACTGTTCCTACACAGCAGCCAATGAAGATGTTCCTACACAGCAGCCATTGAGGATGTTCCTACACAGCAGCCAATGAAAATGTTCTTACACATCAGCCAGATTGTGACATCACAGGGATGCTCTGTGATGTCACAATCTGGCTGCTGTGTAGGAACATTTTCATTGGCTGCTGTGTAGGAACATCCTCAATGGCTGCTGTGTAGGAACATCTTCATGTGCAGGAACATCTTCATCGTCCAGGAAGGGTATAAAAGGGGGCCGCGCCGCCCTGAGAGTCACTAGATGGATAGATAGAGATAGAGACATATAGATAGATAGATAGATAGATAGATAGATAGATAGATAGATAGATAGATAGATAGATAGATAGATAGATAGATAGATAGATAGATAGATAGATAGATAGATAGACACAGCAGCCAATGAGACTGTTCCTACACAGCAGCCAATGAAGATGTTCCTACACAGCAGCCATTGAGGATGGTCCTACACAGCAGCCAATGAAAATGTTCTTACACAGCAGCCAGATTGTGACATCACAGGGATGCTCTGTGATGTCACAATCTGGCTGCTGTGTAGGAACATTTTCATTGGCTGCTGTGTAGGAACATCCTCAATGGCTGCTGTGTAGGAACATCTTCATGTGCAGGAACATCTTCATCGTCCAGGAAGGGTATAAAAGGGGGCCGCGCCGCCCTGAGAGTCACTAGATAGATAGATAGAGATAGAGATAGATAGATAGATAGATAGATAGATAGATAGATAGATAGATAGATAGATAGATAGATAGATAGATAGATAGATAGATAGATGGATAGACACAGCAGCCAATGAGACTGTTCCTACACAGCAGCCAATGAAGATGTTCCTACACAGCAGCCATTGAGGATGTTCCTACACAGCAGCCAATGAAAATGTTCTTACACAGCAGCCAGATTGTGACATCACAGGGATGCTCTGTGATGTCACAATCTGGCTGCTGTGTAGGAACATTTTCATTGGCTGCTGTGTAGGAACATCCTCAATGGCTGCTGTGTAGGAACATCTTCATGTGCAGGAACATCTTCATCGTCCAGGAAGGGTATAAAAGGGGGCCGCGCCGCCCTGAGAGTCACTAGATAGATAGATAGAGATAGAGACATATAGATAGATAGATAGATAGATAGATAGATAGATAGATAGATAGATAGATAGATAGATAGATAGATAGATAGATAGATAGACACAGCAGCCAATGAGACTGTTCCTACACAGCAGCCAATGAAGATGTTCCTACACAGCAGCCATTGAGGATGTTCCTACACAGCAGCCAATGAAAATGTTCTTACACAGCAGCCAGATTGTGACATCACAGGGATGCTCTGTGATGTCACAATCTGGCTGCTGTGTAGGAACATTTTCATTGGCTGCTGTGTAGGAACATCCTCAATGGCTGCTGTGTAGGAACATCTTCATGTGCAGGAACATCTTCATCGTCCAGGAAGGGTATAAAAGGGGGCCGCGCCGCCCTGAGAGTCACTAGATGGATAGATAGAGATAGAGACATATAGATAGATAGATAGATAGATAGATAGATAGATAGATAGATAGATAGATAGATAGATAGATAGATAGATAGATAGATAGACACAGCAGCCAATGAGACTGTTCCTACACAGCAGCCAATGAAGATGTTCCTACACAGCAGCCATTGAGGATGTTCCTACACAGCAGCCAATGAAAATGTTCTTACACAGCAGCCAGATTGTGACATCACAGGGATGCTCTGTGATGTCACAATCTGGCTGCTGTGTAGGAACATTTTCATTGGCTGCTGTGTAGGAACATCCTCAATCGCTGCTGTGTAGGAACATCTTCATGTGCAGGAACATCTTCATCGTCCAGGAAGGGTATAAAAGGGGGCCGCGCCGCCCTGAGAGTCACTAGATAGATAGATAGAGATAGAGATAGATAGATAGATAGATAGATAGATAGATAGATAGATAGATAGATAGATAGATAGATAGATAGATAGATAGATAGATAGATAGATAGATAGATAGATAGATAGATGGATAGACACAGCAGCCAATGAGACTGTTCCTACACAGCAGCCAATGAAGATGTTCCTACACAGCAGCCATTGAGGATGTTCCTACACAGCAGCCAATGAAAATGTTCTTACACAGCAGCCAGATTGTGACATCACAGGGATGCTCTGTGATGTCACAATCTGGCTGCTGTGTAGGAACATTTTCATTGGCTGCTGTGTAGGAACATCCTCAATGGCTGCTGTGTAGGAACATCTTCATGTGCAGGAACATCTTCATCGTCCAGGAAGGGTATAAAAGGGGGCCGCGCCGCCCTGAGAGTCACTAGATAGATAGATAGAGATAGAGACATATAGATAGATAGATAGATAGATAGATAGATAGATAGATAGATAGATAGATAGATAGATAGATAGATAGATAGATAGATAGATAGATAGATAGATAGACACAGCAGCCAATGAGACTGTTCCTACACAGCAGCCAATGAAGATGTTCCTACACAGCAGCCATTGAGGATGTTCCTACACAGCAGCCAATGAAAATGTTCTTACACAGCAGCCAGATTGTGACATCACAGGGATGCTCTGTGATGTCACAATCTGGCTGCTGTGTAGGAACATTTTCATTGGCTGCTGTGTAGGAACATCCTCAATGGCTGCTGTGTAGGAACATCTTCATGTGCAGGAACATCTTCATCGTCCAGGAAGGGTATAAAAGGGGGCCGCGCCGCCCTGAGAGTCACTAGATAGATAGATAGAGATAGAGACATATAGATAGATAGATAGATAGATAGATAGATAGATAGATAGATAGATAGATAGATAGATAGATAGATAGATAGATAGATAGACACAGCAGCCAATGAGACTGTTCCTACACAGCAGCCAATGAAGATGTTCCTACACAGCAGCCATTGAGGATGTTCCTACACAGCAGCCAATGAAAATGTTCTTACACATCAGCCAGATTGTGACATCACAGGGATGCTCTGTGATGTCACAATCTGGCTGCTGTGTAGGAACATTTTCATTGGCTGCTGTGTAGGAACATCCTCAATGGCTGCTGTGTAGGAACATCTTCATGTGCAGGAACATCTTCATCGTCCAGGAAGGGTATAAAAGGGGGCCGCGCCGCCCTGAGAGTCACTAGATGGATAGATAGAGATAGAGACATATAGATAGATAGATAGATAGATAGATAGATAGATAGATAGATAGATAGATAGATAGATAGATAGATAGATAGATAGATAGATAGATAGATAGACACAGCAGCCAATGAGACTGTTCCTACACAGCAGCCAATGAAGATGTTCCTACACAGCAGCCATTGAGGATGTTCCTACACAGCAGCCAATGAAAATGTTCTTACACAGCAGCCAGATTGTGACATCACAGGGATGCTCTGTGATGTCACAATCTGGCTGCTGTGTAGGAACATTTTCATTGGCTGCTGTGTAGGAACATCCTCAATGGCTGCTGTGTAGGAACATCTTCATGTGCAGGAACATCTTCATCGTCCAGGAAGGGTATAAAAGGGGGCCGCGCCGCCCTGAGAGTCACTAGATAGATAGATAGAGATAGAGACATATAGATAGATAGATAGATAGATAGATAGATAGATAGATAGATAGATAGATAGATAGATAGATAGATAGATAGACACAGCAGCCAATGAGACTGTTCCTACACAGCAGCCAATGAAGATGTTCCTACACAGCAGCCATTGAGGATGTTCCTACACAGCAGCCAATGAAAATGTTCTTACACAGCAGCCAGATTGTGACATCACAGGGATGCTCTGTGATGTCACAATCTGGCTGCTGTGTAGGAACATTTTCATTGGCTGCTGTGTAGGAACATCCTCAATGGCTGCTGTGTAGGAACATCTTCATGTGCAGGAACATCTTCATCGTCCAGGAAGGGTATAAAAGGGGGCCGCGCCGCCCTGAGAGTCACTAGATAGATAGATAGAGATAGAGTTAGATAGATAGATAGATAGATAGATAGATAGATAGATAGATAGATAGATAGATAGATAGATAGATAGATAGATAGATAGATAGATAGATAGATAGATAGATAGATAGATAGATAGATAGATAGATAGATAGACACAGCAGCCAATGAGACTGTTCCTACACAACAGCCAATGAAGATGTTCCTACACAGCAGCCATTGAGGATGTTCCTACACAGCAGCCAATGAAAATGTTCTTACACAGCAGCCAGATTGTGACATCACAGGGATGCTCTGTGATGTCACAATCTGGCTGCTGTGTAGGAACATTTTCATTGGCTGCTGTGTAGGAACATCCTCAATGGCTGCTGTGTAGGAACATCTTCATGTGCAGGAACATCTTCATCGTCCAGGAAGGGTATAAAAGGGGGCCGCGCCGCCCTGAGAGTCACTAGATGGATAGATAGAGATAGAGACATATAGATAGATAGATAGATAGATAGATAGATAGATAGATAGATAGATAGATAGATAGATAGATAGACACAGCAGCCAATGAGACTGTTCCTACACAGCAGCCAATGAAGATGTTCCTACACAGCAGCCATTGAGGATGTTCCTACACAGCAGCCAATGAAAATGTTCTTACACAGCAGCCAGATTGTGACATCACAGGGATGCTCTGTGATGTCACAATCTGGCTGCTGTGTAGGAACATTTTCATTGGCTGCTGTGTAGGAACATCCTCAATGGCTGCTGTGTAGGAACATCTTCATGTGCAGGAACATCTTCATCGTCCAGGAAGGGTATAAAAGGGGGCCGCGCCGCCCTGAGAGTCACTAGATAGATAGATAGAGATAGAGACATATAGATAGATAGATAGATAGATAGATAGATAGATAGATAGATAGATAGATAGATAGATAGATAGATAGATAGATAGATAGATAGATAGACACAGCAGCCAATGAGACTGTTCCTACACAGCAGCCAATGAAGATGTTCCTACACAGCAGCCATTGAGGATGTTCCTACACAGCAGCCAATGAAAATGTTCTTACACAGCAGCCAGATTGTGACATCACAGGGATGCTCTGTGATGTCACAATCTGGCTGCTGTGTAGGAACATTTTCATTGGCTGCTGTGTAGGAACATCCTCAATGGCTGCTGTGTAGGAACATCTTCATGTGCAGGAACATCTTCATCGTCCAGGAAGGGTATAAAAGGGGGCCGCGCCGCCCTGAGAGTCACTAGATAGATAGATAGAGATAGAGACATATAGATAGATAGATAGATAGATAGATAGATAGATAGATAGATAGATAGATAGATAGATAGATAGATAGATAGATAGATAGATAGATAGATAGATAGATAGATAGACACAGCAGCCAATGAGACTGTTCCTACACAGCAGCCAATGAAGATGTTCCTACACAGCAGCCATTGAGGATGTTCCTACACAGCAGCCAATGAAAATGTTCTTACACATCAGCCAGATTGTGACATCACAGGGATGCTCTGTGATGTCACAATCTGGCTGCTGTGTAGGAACATTTTCATTGGCTGCTGTGTAGGAACATCCTCAATGGCTGCTGTGTAGGAACATCTTCATGTGCAGGAACATCTTCATCGTCCAGGAAGGGTATAAAAGGGGGCCGCGCCGCCCTGAGAGTCACTAGATGGATAGATAGAGATAGAGACATATAGATAGATAGATAGATAGATAGATAGATAGATAGATAGATAGATAGATAGATAGATAGATAGATAGATAGATAGATAGATAGATAGATAGATACAGATGTGGGAACATAAGAATGTAACTTGCTGCAGCATTTCACCTCGCGGTATTTGGCAGGGAAATCCCGTTGGAAATCTCGTGGGATTTCAGACGGGTGTTATTTCGTTTTAGTGATGCACTACCGCCAGGTGGCGTCTTTGAGTAGATTTAGCAGGCTGGGCTCTGTTTTTCTCCTATAGTCTACGAATGAAGCATCATTAAATTTCACATTCTTTAATTTAAATGCTCTGTTGTAAAGCACTTTGAGCTGAAGGTATCTGTATGAAAGGGGCTATACAAATAACGTTTAATTGTTATTATTACCTTGTTCTCAAACACATGTTTTATCCACCTCGATGTAATTTAATTATTACGAACACCTATAATATATCTAGGCCTACAGTAGCCTATCTATCTCGGCAACTGACGTCGGGTCAAGACGTGGAGGCTGTTTGGTCAAATGCGCAAAATAACAGTATTGTAAATATATTTGTTAGTAAAGATATGGTGAACGTGAGGGTTTTGCGTTTTGTTTCTGGAACGCATTCAACTGTTAGGCTACTCGTAAACCCCGGAAGTAAATTTGAAGACAGGGCATAATGTAGCCAAGTCTGAGCGCAGTAGGCTATATGGCTTCAGCACGATACAAAGAAAAAATAAGCTTGATCGACTTGTGGATCCATACAAAATTGAAATAGTCGCCATGAGTAAAGATCACTCATTGCCAATCATATCCGGACATTAACTATCTTGTGCATAGCGGCAGGTTTGACAGTGAGACATCAACCGATAATTGTAATAATGCGATTATTGAAATGGTCTTGTGAACGCCTTTATCTGATTTCCAAAATCGGGGTAAGGTCCATAGGACGATTGTGGGTTTTCATTTGCACATAACTATATTTTAATAAAACATTGAAGTCCGCCTGTCAATGACTTTCCCTAAAATTGTGTTCTGTTGCACCCCCTATTGTTAAATTATAAATGAAAAAAACATAGGCTACACAATATGTTGTTATTTGAATGATCTTGAATATATATATTCAAGATCATTCAAATAACAAAATATCGTGTATGTTTTAATTTATTTATACCGGCCGCCAGCTGTTCAATGAACGGCTATAGGGAATGCGCAGTTTCGCGCTGGCTACAGCCTATTATATGAACAGTTTCGCGCTATGTAGGCTATTATAAATAGGCCTAAGTATTATTCATTGGGAATAGCTTGGACTCGCTGGGGACTGGTGGAGAGACACAGAGCCTCCCCAGACGCGACATCTCCAGTTGGCTGTGTATTTGAGCTGCCGCCTCAACCGTGCGTAAGAGCAGAGCGCATCGCTACAACTAGTAGCCCATAGCCATTAAAACGGCTTATTGTTTTATTCATATATCAACTAGATAATTCGATAATAATGAGTAGCCTAGTAGGCTATAAAATGAATTCAATAGGGCAAGCCTTAAGTTGTAGCCTAGGCTACAGTAGCCTACAATCACAAGACGCATAGGCCTAGCCTATCGTAAAAAGCGTTGCGTTCTCATAGGCCTATATTAACTTAGATAATTATTAATTATGCTCAGGTCATAATGTCCGTTGAAAATAATTCCCTCTAAGCAGAATTTGAATTGTATTAAAATAGGAAATGATTCCTTCTAGGTCTATATAAAAAAAAACATTTTTCTAATGTGTAGCCTATAGGCGATGAACAAAACAGCCACAATGTAGCCTGCTTAGCGAGCGAGAGGGCAGTCTACCATAAAGTGTATAACCATAATGTAGCCTAATATATCTAGACTACATGCATTGTGGTATTTCTTTATATAGCCAATTGTTTCTCAATAAACAGTTATGTCATCCTCTGAGTCCGAATGTAGGCTAATAGACCGGCAGCTCTAAATGCCTTCCCAATCAATGAGACATGGTTGTAAAAATGATGTTTTATTGATGAAAAGGGTAAAACTGAAGAGTCATTGCATTGATCGATGCAGTCCGCTACCAGCAAACACTGAAAATACAGGTCCTCCAGCGAACCTGGACTAGACTATTGTAACCCCCCCCCCCAAAAAAATTCTTTTATATTCAAATAAACTGGAGGAACCGGTTTCCCTGGATCGTGGGAGGGGGGTAGCCTGCGTTAGCGGGTGCTTTGCCATGACCGGCCATTGAATTTATGTGTTGCCATTCATTTAAACCACCATCTCATCTAGACTAGGCCTACTTCTGTTGCTGCATTTTTACATTTATGCTTTCATGATTTTAGAGCGCAATAAACATTTTTGCAGGATTCCAAAAAGTCCATCCATTCATCCAACTTTGTTCTGAGCGCAGCGCAGGCTGGTAGCCTACTGTCAAGGCTCACGACTGATGCACTCCCTTAACACGTCTCTTCCCAGGCCATCAAGATAATTTCAATATGAAAGACTTTGGGATTCCAGGAGTCAAGGCCGTTTCAGACGGGGAGCGACATTCCGCCTGCGTTCTGCTCGGAGCGGGGGACGCACGCGTCCTGCGCGCAGCGGGGCAAGCTGACTACAATTCAGCTCTTGTCGCGGGCGGGCGTGTGCAGCATAGTTCCATATGAGAACACTCCTCGGTCCAATTCCGTATAGTAGATCAGCCTGTGTAGCCTACTTTCAACGAATGTATTATTAGACATAATATCATAATAATATATAAAGCCTTCAACGACCTCCTGCTGCCTGCCTGATGGTCTCAGGGCTAAAGAGACCGCGCGATCATTCCTCTAGCTGCTTTGCTGCTAATGCGAGTTCGTCTCCGTTCCTGCCCGAGAAACAGAAGTTGAACTTATAGCATCAAAATAGCTACAGGAATCAACGTTGTAAAGTTATCTATCTGCTTTTTAGCCACCGACAGCTACCGTTAATATTATGGAAGCTGCTGTCGTGAGCTAACGTGCTATCACGGTCTCATCGTGCAGCTTCACAGCCTGCTATTAGCAGACAGCATTAAGTTGACAAAATCACACTTGCACATCATTAGAATTCCAACCATTTATATGGGATTTATCATTCAACTAAACATGGAACCTGAATACTACCTGATATTTCAACCTGCTGCCATCAGTGATCGGCGCGTCTGCTTGTTTGAGTCATGAATATCTTACGCAGTTACATTCCATGTGTCCCAAAACTGTTAAATCATTCCCCATGTAGTTCACTATGAGTCGCACTCAATACATCCATGGTAATAGGGAGGGAGTGAGTGAACCATTTCAAACACATCTCTGGTCATCTCCGTTAGCCATCTTCCTCGTCCTGATGCCATGTTCCATATGAGAACACTCAGCCTAATGTATTAAACTTCTACTTGTCCCGACAGTTAACAGATATAGACCCGGCGACAGTTACAGAGATAGAAACTATAAATAGATAGGCTTTGTTCGTAATAATTAAATTACAACCAGACAGACAACAAGGAGTTTGAGAACGGTAGGCTCATCTAATGTGCGAGCCAGCAATGGGTCAATGAGTGGTATTACTGCGCCCCTATGGGCAGGCGAGCGGTGGTGCGGAATGACGTAAAGCGCCTGTTAGAATACCGCGGGTCAAGTTACATTCTTATGTTCCCACATCTGTAGATAGATAGATAGACACAGCAGCCAATGAGACTGTTCCTACACAGCAGCCAATGAAGATGTTCCTACACAGCAGCCATTGAGGATGTTCCTACACAGCAGCCAATGAAAATGTTCTTACACATCAGCCAGATTGTGACATCACAGGGATGCTCTGTGATGTCACAATCTGGCTGCTGTGTAGGAACATTTTCATTGGCTGCTGTGTAGGAACATCCTCAATGGCTGCTGTGTAGGAACATCTTCATGTGCAGGAACATCTTCATCGTCCAGGAAGGGTATAAAAGGGGGCCGCGCCGCCCTGAGAGTCACTAGATGGATAGATAGAGATAGAGACATATAGATAGATAGATAGATAGATAGATAGATAGATAGATAGATAGATAGATAGATAGATAGATAGATAGATAGATAGACACAGCAGCCAATGAGACTGTTCCTACACAGCAGCCAATGAAGATGTTCCTACACAGCAGCCATTGAGGATGTTCCTACACAGCAGCCAATGAAAATGTTCTTACACAGCAGCCATATTGTGACATCACAGGGATGCTCTGTGATGTCACAATCTGGCTGCTGTGTAAGAACATTTTCATTGGCTGCTGTGTAGGAACATCCTCAATGGCTGCTGTGTAGGAACATCTTCATTGGCTGCTGTGTAGGAACAGTCTCATTGGCTGCTGTGTCTATCTATCTATCTATCTATCTATCTATCTATCTATCTATCTATCTATCTATCTATCTATATGTCTCTATCTCTATCTATTCATCTAGTGACTCTCAGGGCGGCGCGGCCCCCTTTTATACCCTTCCTGGACGATGAAGATGTTCCTGCACATGAAGATGTTCCTACACAGCAGCCATTGAGGATGTTCCTACACAGCAGCCAATGAAAATGTTCCTACACAGCAGCCATATTGTGACATCACAGGGATGCTCTGTGATGTCACAATCTGGCTGCTGTGTAGGAACATTTTCATTGGCTGCTGTGTAGGAACATCCTCAATGGCTGCTGTGTAGGAACATCTTCATGTGCAGGAACATCTTCATCGTCCAGGAAGGGTATAAAAGGGGGCCGCGCCGCCCTGAGAGTCACTAGATGGATAGATAGAGATAGAGACATATAGATAGATAGATAGATAGATAGATAGATAGATAGATAGATAGATAGATAGATAGATAGATAGATAGATAGATAGATAGATATATAGATAGACACAGCAGCCAATGAGACTGTTCCTACACAGCAGCCAATGAAGATGTTCCTACACAGCAGCCATTGAGGATGTTCCTACACAGCAGCCAATGAAAATGTTCTTACACAGCAGCCAGATTGTGACATCACAGGGATGCTCTGTGATGTCACAATCTGGCTGCTGTGTAGGAACATTTTCATTGGCTGCTGTGTAGGAACATCCTCAATGGCTGATGTGTAGGAACATCTTCATGTGCAGGAACATCTTCATCGTCCAGGAAGGGTATAAAAGGGGGCCGCGCCGCCCTGAGAGTCACTAGATAGATAGAGATAGATAGATAGATAGATAGATAGATAGATAGATAGATAGATAGATAGATAGATAGATAGATAGATAGATAGATAGACACAGCAGCCAATGAGACTGTTCCTACACAGCAGCCAATGAAGATGTTCCTACACAGCAGCCATTGAGGATGTTCCTACACAGCAGCCAATTAAAATGTTCTTACACAGCAGCCAGATTGTGACATCACAGGGATGCTCTGTGATGTCACAATCTGGCTGCTGTGTAGGAACATTTTCATTGGCTGCTGTGTAGGAACATCCTCAATGGCTGCTGTGTAGGAACATCTTCATGTGCATGAACATCTTCATCGTCCAGGAAGGGTATAAAAGGGGGCCGCGCCGCCCTGAGAGTCACTAGATAGATAGATAGAGATAGAGACATATAGATAGATAGATAGATAGATAGATAGATAGATAGATAGATAGATAGATAGATAGATAGATAGATAGATAGATAGATAGATAGATAGATAGATAGACACAGCAGCCAATGAGACTGTTCCTACACAGCAGCCAATGAAGATGTTCCTACACAGCAGCCATTGAGGATGTTCCTACACAGCAGGCAATGAAAATGTTCTTACACAGCAGCCAGATTGTGACATCACAGGGATGCTCTGTGATGTCACAATCTGGCTGCTGTGTAGGAACATTTTCATTGGCTGCTGTGTAGGAACATCCTCAATGGCTGCTGTGTAGGAACATCTTCATGTGCAGGAACATCTTCATCGTCCAGGAAGGGTATAAAAGGGGGCCGCGCCGCCCTGAGAGTCACTAGATAGATAGATAGAGATAGAGACATATAGATAGATAGATAGATAGATAGATAGATAGATAGATAGATAGATAGATAGATAGATAGATAGATAGAGACAGCAGCCAATGAGACTGTTCCTACACAGCAGCCAATGAAGATGTTCCTACACAGCAGCCATTGAGGATGTTCCTACACAGCAGCCAATGAAAATGTTCTTACACAGCAGCCAGATTGTGACATCACAGGGATGCTCTGTTATGTCACAATCTGGCTGCTGTGTAGGAACATTTTCATTGGCTGCTGTGTAGGAACATCCTCAATGGCTGCTGTGTAGGAACATCTTCATGTGCAGGAACATCTTCATCGTCCAGGAAGGGTATAAAAGGGGGCCGCGCCGCCCTGAGAGTCACTAGATGAATAGATAGAGATAGAGACATATAGATAGATAGATAGATAGATAGATAGATAGATAGATAGATAGATAGATAGATAGATAGATAGATAGATAGACACAGCAGCCAATGAGACTGTTCCTACACAGCAGCCAATGAAGATGTTCCTACACAGCAGCCATTGAGGATGTTCCTACACAGCAGCCAATGAAAATGTTCTTACACAGCAGCCAGATTGTGACATCACAGGGATGCTCTGTGTTGTCACAATATGGCTGCTGTGTAGGAACATTTTCATTGGCTGCTGTGTAGGAACATCCTCAATGGCTGCTGTGTAGGAACATCTTCATGTGCAGGAACATCTTCATCGTCCAGGAAGGGTATAAAAGGGGGCCGCGCCGCCCTGAGAGTCACTAGATAGATAGATAGAGATAGAGACATATAGATAGATAGATAGATAGATAGATAGATAGATAGATAGATAGATAGATAGATAGATAGATAGATAGACACAGCAGCCAATGAGACTGTTCCTACACAGCAGCCAATGAAGATGTTCCTACACAGCAGCCATTGAGGATGTTCCTACACAGCAGCCAATGAAAATGTTCTTACACATCAGCCAGATTGTGACATCACAGGGATGCTCTGTGATGTCACAATCTGGCTGCTGTGTAGGAACATTTTCATTGGCTGCTGTGTAGGAACATCCTCAATGGCTGCTGTGTAGGAACATCTTCATGTGCAGGAACATCTTCATCGTCCAGGAAGGGTATAAAAGGGGGCCGCGCCGCCCTGAGAGTCACTAGATGGATAGATAGAGATAGAGACATATAGATAGATAGATAGATAGATAGATAGATAGATAGATAGATAGATAGATAGATAGATAGATAGATAGATAGATAGATAGATAGATAGACACAGCAGCCAATGAGACTGTTCCTACACAGCAGCCAATGAAGATGTTCCTACACAGCAGCCATTGAGGATGTTCCTACACAGCAGCCAATGAAAATGTTCTTACACAGCAGCCATATTGTGACATCACAGGGATGCTCTGTGATGTCACAATCTGGCTGCTGTGTAGGAACATTTTCATTGGCTGCTGTGTAGGAACATCCTCAATGGCTGCTGTGTAGGAACATCTTCATGTGCAGGAACATCTTCATCGTCCAGGAAGGGTATAAAAGGGGGCCGCGCCGCCCTGAGAGTCACTAGATGGATAGATAGAGATAGAGACATATAGATAGATAGATAGATAGATAGATAGATAGATAGATAGATAGATAGATAGATAGATAGATAGATAGATAGATAGATAGAAAGATAGATAGATAGATAGATAGATATATAGATAGACACAGCAGCCAATGAGACTGTTCCTACACAGCAGCCAATGAAGATGTTCCTACACAGCAGCCATTGAGGATGTTCCTACACAGCAGCCAATGAAAATGTTCTTACACAGCAGCCAGATTGTGACATCACAGGGATGCTCTGTGATGTCACAATCTGGCTGCTGTGTAGGAACATTTTCATTGGCTGCTGTGTAGGAACATCCTCAATGGCTGATGTGTAGGAACATCTTCATGTGCAGGAACATCTTCATCGTCCAGGAAGGGTATAAAAGGGGGCCGCGCCGCCCTGAGAGTCACTAGATAGATAGATAGAGATAGATAGATAGATAGATAGATAGATAGATAGATAGATAGATAGATAGATAGATAGATAGATAGATAGATAGATAGATAGATAGATAGATAGATAGACACAGCAGCCAATGAGACTGTTCCTACACAGCAGCCAATGAAGATGTTCCTACACAGCAGCCATTGAGGATGTTCCTACACAGCAGCCAATGAAAATGTTCTTACACAGCAGCCATATTGTGACATCACAGGGATGCTCTGTGATGTCACAATCTGGCTGCTGTGTAGGAACATTTTCATTGGCTGCTGTGTAGGAACATCCTCAATGGCTGCTGTGTAGGAACATCTTCATGTGCAGGAACATCTTCATCGTCCAGGAAGGGTATAAAAGGGGGCCGCGCCGCCCTGAGAGTCACTAGATGGATAGATAGAGATAGAGACATATAGATAGATAGATAGATAGATAGATAGATAGATAGATAGATAGATAGATAGATAGATAGATAGATAGATAGATAGATAGATAGATAGATAGAAAGATAGATAGATAGATAGATATATAGATAGACACAGCAGCCAATGAGACTGTTCCTACACAGCAGCCAATGAAGATGTTCCTACACAGCAGCCATTGAGGATGTTCCTACACAGCAGCCAATGAAAATGTTCTTACACAGCAGCCAGATTGTGACATCACAGGGATGCTCTGTGATGTCACAATCTGGCTGCTGTGTAGGAACATTTTCATTGGCTGCTGTGTAGGAACATCCTCAATGGCTGATGTGTAGGAACATCTTCATGTGCAGGAACATCTTCATCGTCCAGGAAGGGTATAAAAGGGGGCCGCGCCGCCCTGAGAGTCACTAGATAGATAGATAGAGATAGATAGATAGATAGATAGATAGATAGATAGATAGATAGATAGATAGATAGATAGATAGATAGATAGATAGATAGATAGATAGATAGATAGACACAGCAGCCAATGAGACTGTTCCTACACAGCAGCCAATGAAGATGTTCCTACACAGCAGCCATTGAGGATGTTCCTACACAGCAGCCAATTAAAATGTTCTTACACAGCAGCCAGATTGTGACATCACAGGGATGCTCTGTGATGTCACAATCTGGCTGCTGTGTAGGAACATTTTCATTGGCTGCTGTGTAGGAACATCCTCAATGGCTGCTGTGTAGGAACATCTTCATGTGCAGGAACATCTTCATCGTCCAGGAAGGGTATAAAAGGGGGCCGCGCCGCCCTGAGAGTCACTAGATAGATAGATAGAGATAGAGACATATAGATAGATAGATAGATAGATAGATAGATAGATAGATAGATAGATAGATAGATAGATAGATAGATAGATAGATAGATAGATAGATAGATAGATAGATAGATAGACACAGCAGCCAATGAGACTGTTCCTACACAGCAGCCAATGAAGATGTTCCTACACAGCAGCCATTGAGGATGTTCCTACACAGCAGCCAATGAAAATGTTCTTACACAGCAGCCAGATTGTGACATCACAGGGATGCTCTGTGATGTCACAATCTGGCTGCTGTGTAGGAACATTTTCATTGGCTGCTGTGTAGGAACATCCTCAATGGCTGCTGTGTAGGAACATCTTCATGTGCAGGAACATCTTCATCGTCCAGGAAGGGTATAAAAGGGGGCCGCGCCGCCCTGAGAGTCACTAGATAGATAGATAGAGATAGAGACATATAGATAGATAGATAGATAGATAGATAGATAGATAGATAGATAGATAGATAGATAGATAGATAGATAGATAGATAGATAGAGACAGCAGCCAATGAGACTGTTCCTACACAGCAGCCAATGAAGATGTTCCTACACAGCAGCCATTGAGGATGTTCCTACACAGCAGCCAATGAAAATGTTCTTACACAGCAGCCAGATTGTGACATCACAGGGATGCTCTGTTATGTCACAATCTGGCTGCTGTGTAGGAACATTTTCATTGGCTGCTGTGTAGGAACATCCTCAATGGCTGCTGTGTAGGAACATCTTCATGTGCAGGAACATCTTCATCGTCCAGGAAGGGTATAAAAGGGGGCCGCGCCGCCCTGAGAGTCACTAGATGAATAGATAGAGATAGAGACATATAGATAGATAGATAGATAGATAGATAGATAGATAGATAGATAGATAGATAGATAGATAGATAGATAGATAGACACAGCAGCCAATGAGACTGTTCCTACACAGCAGCCAATGAAGATGTTCCTACACAGCAGCCATTGAGGATGTTCCTACACAGCAGCCAATGAAAATGTTCTTACACAGCAGCCAGATTGTGACATCACAGGGATGCTCTGTGATGTCACAATCTGGCTGCTGTGTAGGAACATTTTCATTGGCTGCTGTGTAGGAACATCCTCAATGGCTGCTGTGTAGGAACATCTTCATGTGCAGGAACATCTTCATCGTCCAGGAAGGGTATAAAAGGGGGCCGCGCCGCCCTGAGAGTCACTAGATAGATAGATAGAGATAGAGACATATAGATAGATAGATAGATAGATAGATAGATAGATAGATAGATAGATAGATAGATAGATAGATAGATAGATAGATAGATAGATAGATAGATAGATAGATAGATAGACACAGCAGCCAATGAGACTGTTCCTACACAGCAGCCAATGAAGATGTTCCTACACAGCAGCCATTGAGGATGTTCCTACACAGCAGCCAATGAAAATGTTCTTACACAGCAGCCAGATTGTGACATCACAGGGACGCTCTGTGATGTCACAATCTGGCTGCTGTGTAGGAACATTTTCATTGGCTGCTGTGTAGGAACATCCTCAATGGCTGCTGTGTAGGAACATCTTCATGTGCAGGAACATCTTCATCGTCCAGGAAGGGTATAAAAGGGGGCCGCGCCGCCCTGAGAGTCACTAGATGGATAGATAGAGATAGAGACATATAGATAGATAGATAGATAGATAGATAGATAGATAGATAGATAGATAGATAGATAGATAGATAGATAGATAGATAGATAGATAGATAGATAGATAGATAGACACAGCAGCCAATGAGACTGTTCCTACACAGCAGCCAATGAAGATGTTCCTACACAGCAGCCATTGAGGATGTTCCTACACAGCAGCCAATGAAAATGTTCTTACACAGCAGCCAGATTGTGACATCACAGGGATGCTCTGTGTTGTCACAATCTGGCTGCTGTGTAGGAACATTTTCATTGGCTGCTGTGTAGGAACATCCTCAATGGCTGCTGTGTAGGAACATCTTCATGTGCAGGAACATCTTCATCGTCCAGGAAGGGTATAAAAGGGGGCCGCGCCGCCCTGAGAGTCACTAGATAGATAGATAGAGATAGAGACATATAGATAGATAGATAGATAGATAGATAGATAGATAGATAGATAGATAGATAGATAGATAGATAGATAGATAGATAGATAGATAGATAGATAGATAGATAGATAGATAGATAGAAAGATAGATAGATAGATAGATATATAGATAGACACAGCAGCCAATGAGACTGTTCCTACACAGCAGCCAATGAAGATGTTCCTACACAGCAGCCATTGAGGATGTTCCTACACAGCAGCCAATGAAAATGTTCTTACACAGCAGCCAGATTGTGACATCACAGGGATGCTCTGTGATGTCACAATCTGGCTGCTGTGTAGGAACATTTTCATTGGCTGCTGTGTAGGAACATCCTCAATGGCTGATGTGTAGGAACATCTTCATGTGCAGGAACATCTTCATCGTCCAGGAAGGGTATAAAAGGGGGCCGCGCCGCCCTGAGAGTCACTAGATAGATAGATAGAGATAGATAGATAGATAGATAGATAGATAGATAGATAGATAGATAGATAGATAGATAGATAGATAGATAGATAGATAGATAGATAGATAGATAGATAGATAGATAGATAGACACAGCAGCCAATGAGACTGTTCCTACACAGCAGCCAATGAAGATGTTCCTACACAGCAGCCATTGAGGATGTTCCTACACAGCAGCCAATTAAAATGTTCTTACACAGCAGCCAGATTGTGACATCACAGGGATGCTCTGTGATGTCACAATCTGGCTGCTGTGTAGGAACATTTTCATTGGCTGCTGTGTAGGAACATCCTCAATGGCTGCTGTGTAGGAACATCTTCATGTGCAGGAACATCTTCATCGTCCAGGAAGGGTATAAAAGGGGGCCGCGCCGCCCTGAGAGTCACTAGATAGATAGATAGAGATAGAGACATATAGATAGATAGATAGATAGATAGATAGATAGATAGATAGATAGATAGATAGATAGATAGATAGATAGATAGATAGATAGATAGATAGATAGACACAGCAGCCAATGAGACTGTTCCTACACAGCAGCCAATGAAGATGTTCCTACACAGCAGCCATTGAGGATGTTCCTACACAGCAGCCAATGAAAATGTTCTTACACAGCAGCCAGATTGTGACATCACAGGGATGCTCTGTGATGTCACAATCTGGCTGCTGTGTAGGAACATTTTCATTGGCTGCTGTGTAGGAACATCCTCAATGGCTGCTGTGTAGGAACATCTTCATGTGCAGGAACATCTTCATCGTCCAGGAAGGGTATAAAAGGGGGCCGCGCCGCCCTGAGAGTCACTAGATAGATAGATAGAGATAGAGACATATAGATAGATAGATAGATAGATAGATAGATAGATAGATAGATAGATAGATAGATAGATAGATAGATAGATAGATAGATAGATAGATAGATAGATAGATAGATAGATAGATAGATAGAGACAGCAGCCAATGAGACTGTTCCTACACAGCAGCCAATGAAGATGTTCCTACACAGCAGCCATTGAGGATGTTCCTACACAGCAGCCAATGAAAATGTTCTTACACAGCAGCCAGATTGTGACATCACAGGGATGCTCTGTTATGTCACAATCTGGCTGCTGTGTAGGAACATTTTCATTGGCTGCTGTGTAGGAACATCCTCAATGGCTGCTGTGTAGGAACATCTTCATGTGCAGGAACATCTTCATCGTCCAGGAAGGGTATAAAAGGGGGCCGCGCCGCCCTGAGAGTCACTAGATGAATAGATAGAGATAGAGACATATAGATAGATAGATAGATAGATAGATAGATAGATAGATAGATAGATAGATAGATAGATAGATAGATAGATAGATAGATAGATAGATAGATAGATAGATAGATAGATAGACACAGCAGCCAATGAGACTGTTCCTACACAGCAGCCAATGAAGATGTTCCTACACAGCAGCCATTGAGGATGTTCCTACACAGCAGCCAATGAAAATGTTCTTACACAGCAGCCAGATTGTGACATCACAGGGATGCTCTGTGATGTCACAATCTGGCTGCTGTGTAGGAACATTTTCATTGGCTGCTGTGTAGGAACATCCTCAATGGCTGCTTTGTAGGAACATCTTCATGTGCAGGAACATCTTCATCGTCCAGGAAGGGTATAAAAGGGGGCCGCGCCGCCCTGAGAGTCACTAGATAGATAGATAGAGATAGAGACATATAGATAGATAGATAGATAGATAGATAGATAGATAGATAGATAGATAGATAGATAGATAGATAGATAGATAGATAGATAGATAGATAGATAGACACAGCAGCCAATGAGACTGTTCCTACACAGCAGCCAATGAAGATGTTCCTACACAGCAGCCATTGAGGATGTTCCTACACAGCAGCCAATGAAAATGTTCTTACACAGCAGCCAGATTGTGACATCACAGGGATGCTCTGTGATGTCACAATCTGGCTGCTGTGTAGGAACATTTTCATTGGCTGCTGTGTAGGAACATCCTCAATGGCTGCTGTGTAGGAACATCTTCATGTGCAGGAACATCTTCATCGTCCAGGAAGGGTATAAAAGGGGGCCGCGCCGCCCTGAGAGTCACTAGATGGATAGATAGAGATAGAGACATATAGATAGATAGATAGATAGATAGATAGATAGATAGATAGATAGATAGATAGATAGATAGATAGATAGATAGATAGATAGATAGATAGATAGATAGACACAGCAGCCAATGAGACTGTTCCTACACAGCAGCCAATGAAGATGTTCCTACACAGCAGCCATTGAGGATGTTCCTACACAGCAGCCAATGAAAATGTTCTTACACAGCAGCCAGATTGTGACATCACAGGGATGCTCTGTGTTGTCACAATCTGGCTGCTGTGTAGGAACATTTTCATTGGCTGCTGTGTAGGAACATCCTCAATGGCTGCTGTGTAGGAACATCTTCATGTGCAGGAACATCTTCATCGTCCAGGAAGGGTATAAAAGGGGGCCGCGCCGCCCTGAGAGTCACTAGATAGATAGATAGAGATAGAGACATATAGATAGATAGATAGATAGATAGATAGATAGATAGATAGATAGATAGATAGATAGATAGATAGATAGATAGATAGATAGATAGATAGACACAGCAGCCAATGAGACTGTTCCTACACAGCAGCCAATGAAGATGTTCCTACACAGCAGCCATTGAGGATGTTCCTACACAGCAGCCAATGAAAATGTTCTTACACAGCAGCCAGATTGTGACATCACAGGGATGCTCTGTGTTGTCACAATATGGCTGCTGTGTAGGAACATTTTCATTGGCTGCTGTGTAGGAACATCCTCAATGGCTGCTGTGTAGGAACATCTTCATGTGCAGGAACATCTTCATCGTCCAGGAAGGGTATAAAAGGGGGCCGCGCCGCCCTGAGAGTCACTAGATAGATAGATAGAGATAGAGACATATAGATAGATAGATAGATAGATAGATAGATAGATAGATAGATAGATAGATAGATAGATAGATAGATAGATAGATAGATAGATAGACACAGCAGCCAATGAGACTGTTCCTACACAGCAGCCAATGAAGATGTTCCTACACAGCAGCCATTGAGGATGTTCCTACACAGCAGCCAATGAAAATGTTCTTACACAGCAGCCAGATTGTGACATCACAGGGATGCTCTGTGATGTCACAATCTGGCTGCTGTGTAGGAACATTTTCATTGGCTGCTGTGTAGGAACATCCTCAATGGCTGCTGTGTAGGAACATCTTCATGTGCAGGAACATCTTCATCGTCCAGGAAGGGTATAAAAGGGGGCCGCGCCGCCCTGAGAGTCACTAGATAGATAGATAGAGATAGAGACATATAGATAGATAGATAGATAGATAGATAGATAGATAGATAGATAGATAGATAGATAGATAGATAGATAGATAGATAGATAGATAGATAGATAGATAGATAGATAGATAGATAGATAGACACAGCAGCCAATGAGACTGTTCCTACACAGCAGCCAATGAAGATGTTCCTACACAGCAGCCATTGAGGATGTTCCTACACAGCAGCCAATGAAAATGTTCTTACACAGCAGCCAGATTGTGACATCACAGGGATGCTCTGTGATGTCACAATCTGGCTGCTGTGTAGGAACATTTTCATTGGCTGCTGTGTAGGAACATCCTCAATGGCTGCTGTGTAGGAACATCTTCATGTGCAGGAACATCTTCATCGTCCAGGAAGGGTATAAAAGGGGGCCGCGCCGCCCTGAGAGTCACTAGATAGATAGATAGAGATAGAGACATATAGATAGATAGATAGATAGATAGATAGATAGATAGATAGATAGATAGATAGATAGATAGATAGATAGATAGATAGATAGATAGATAGATAGATAGATAGATAGATAGATAGAGACAGCAGCCAATGAGACTGTTCCTACACAGCAGCCAATGAAGATGTTCCTACACAGCAGCCATTGAGGATGTTCCTACACAGCAGCCAATGAAAATGTTCTTACACAGCAGCCAGATTGTGACATCACAGGGATGCTCTGTTATGTCACAATCTGGCTGCTGTGTAGGAACATTTTCATTGGCTGCTGTGTAGGAACATCCTCAATGGCTGCTGTGTAGGAACATCTTCATGTGCAGGAACATCTTCATCGTCCAGGAAGGGTATAAAAGGGGGCCGCGCCGCCCTGAGAGTCACTAGATGAATAGATAGAGATAGAGACATATAGATAGATAGATAGATAGATAGATAGATAGATAGATAGATAGATAGATAGATAGATAGATAGATAGACACAGCAGCCAATGAGACTGTTCCTACACAGCAGCCAATGAAGATGTTCCTACACAGCAGCCATTGAGGATGTTCCTACACAGCAGCCAATGAAAATGTTCTTACACAGCAGCCAGATTGTGACATCACAGGGATGCTCTGTGATGTCACAATCTGGCTGCTGTGTAGGAACATTTTCATTGGCTGCTGTGTAGGAACATCCTCAATGGCTGCTGTGTAGGAACATCTTCATGTGCAGGAACATCTTCATCGTCCAGGAAGGGTATAAAAGGGGGCCGCGCCGCCCTGAGAGTCACTAGATAGATAGATAGAGATAGAGACATATAGATAGATAGATAGATAGATAGATAGATAGATAGATAGATAGATAGATAGATAGATAGATAGATAGATAGATAGATAGATAGATAGATAGATAGATAGATAGATAGACACAGCAGCCAATGAGACTGTTCCTACACAGCAGCCAATGAAGATGTTCCTACACAGCAGCCATTGAGGATGTTCCTACACAGCAGCCAATGAAAATGTTCTTACACAGCAGCCAGATTGTGACATCACAGGGATGCTCTGTGATGTCACAATCTGGCTGCTGTGTAGGAACATTTTCATTGGCTGCTGTGTAGGAACATCCTCAATGGCTGCTGTGTAGGAACATCTTCATGTGCAGGAACATCTTCATCGTCCAGGAAGGGTATAAAAGGGGGCCGCGCCGCCCTGAGAGTCACTAGATGGATAGATAGAGATAGAGACATATAGATAGATAGATAGATAGATAGATAGATAGATAGATAGATAGATAGATAGATAGATAGATAGATAGATAGATAGATAGATAGATAGATAGATAGATAGACACAGCAGCCAATGAGACTGTTCCTACACAGCAGCCAATGAAGATGTTCCTACACAGCAGCCATTGAGGATGTTCCTACACAGCAGCCAATGAAAATGTTCTTACACAGCAGCCAGATTGTGACATCACAGGGATGCTCTGTGTTGTCACAATCTGGCTGCTGTGTAGGAACATTTTCATTGGCTGCTGTGTAGGAACATCCTCAATGGCTGCTGTGTAGGAACATCTTCATGTGCAGGAACATCTTCATCGTCCAGGAAGGGTATAAAAGGGGGCCGCGCCGCCCTGAGAGTCACTAGATAGATAGATAGAGATAGAGACATATAGATAGATAGATAGATAGATAGATAGATAGATAGATAGATAGATAGATAGATAGATAGATAGATAGATAGATAGATAGATAGACACAGCAGCCAATGAGACTGTTCCTACACAGCAGCCAATGAAGATGTTCCTACACAGCAGCCATTGAGGATGTTCCTACACAGCAGCCAATGAAAATGTTCTTACACAGCAGCCAGATTGTGACATCACAGGGATGCTCTGTGTTGTCACAATATGGCTGCTGTGTAGGAACATTTTCATTGGCTGCTGTGTAGGAACATCCTCAATGGCTGCTGTGTAGGAACATCTTCATGTGCAGGAACATCTTCATCGTCCAGGAAGGGTATAAAAGGGGGCCGCGCCGCCCTGAGAGTCACTAGATAGATAGATAGAGATAGAGACATATAGATAGATAGATAGATAGATAGATAGATAGATAGATAGATAGATAGATAGATAGATAGATAGATAGATAGATAGATAGATAGATAGATAGATAGATAGATAGACACAGCAGCCAATGAGACTGTTCCTACACAGCAGCCAATGAAGATGTTCCTACACAGCAGCCATTGAGGATGTTCCTACACAGCAGCCAATGAAAATGTTCTTACACAGCAGCCAGATTGTGACATCACAGGGATGCTCTGTGATGTCACAATCTGGCTGCTGTGTAGGAACATTTTCATTGGCTGCTGTGTAGGAACATCCTCAATGGCTGCTGTGTAGGAACATCTTCATGTGCAGGAACATCTTCATCGTCCAGGAAGGGTATAAAAGGGGGCCGCGCCGCCCTGAGAGTCACTAGATAGATAGATAGAGATAGAGACATATAGATAGATAGATAGATAGATAGATAGATAGATAGATAGATAGATAGATAGATAGATAGATAGATAGATAGATAGATAGATAGATAGATAGATAGATAGATAGATAGATAGACACAGCAGCCAATGAGACTGTTCCTACACAGCAGCCAATGAAGATGTTCCTACACAGCAGCCATTGAGGATGTTCCTACACAGCAGCCAATGAAAATGTTCTTACACAGCAGCCAGATTGTGACATCACAGGGATGCTCTGTGATGTCACAATCTGGCTGCTGTGTAGGAACATTTTCATTGGCTGCTGTGTAGGAACATCCTCAATGGCTGCTGTGTAGGAACATCTTCATGTGCAGGAACATCTTCATCGTCCAGGAAGGGTATAAAAGGGGGCCGCGCCGCCCTGAGAGTCACTAGATAGATAGATAGAGATAGAGACATATAGATAGATAGATAGATAGATAGATAGATAGATAGATAGATAGATAGATAGATAGATAGATAGATAGATAGATAGATAGATAGATAGATAGATAGATAGACACAGCAGCCAATGAGACTGTTCCTACACAGCAGCCAATGAAGATGTTCCTACACAGCAGCCATTGAGGATGTTCCTACACAGCAGCCAATGAAAATGTTCTTACACATCAGCCAGATTGTGACATCACAGGGATGCTCTGTGATGTCACAATCTGGCTGCTGTGTAGGAACATTTTCATTGGCTGCTGTGTAGGAACATCCTCAATGGCTGCTGTGTAGGAACATCTTCATGTGCAGGAACATCTTCATCGTCCAGGAAGGGTATAAAAGGGGGCCGCGCCGCCCTGAGAGTCACTAGATGGATAGATAGAGATAGAGACATATAGATAGATAGATAGATAGATAGATAGATAGATAGATAGATAGATAGATAGATAGATAGATAGATAGATAGATAGATAGATAGATAGATAGATAGACACAGCAGCCAATGAGACTGTTCCTACACAGCAGCCAATGAAGATGTTCCTACACAGCAGCCATTGAGGATGTTCCTACACAGCAGCCAATGAAAATGTTCTTACACAGCAGCCAGATTGTGACATCACAGGGATGCTCTGTGATGTCACAATCTGGCTGCTGTGTAGGAACATTTTCATTGGCTGCTGTGTAGGAACATCCTCAATGGCTGCTGTGTAGGAACATCTTCATGTGCAGGAACATCTTCATCGTCCAGGAAGGGTATAAAAGGGGGCCGCGCCGCCCTGAGAGTCACTAGATAGATAGATAGAGATAGAGACATATAGATAGATAGATAGATAGATAGATAGATAGATAGATAGATAGATAGATAGATAGATAGATAGATAGATAGATAGATAGATAGATAGATAGATAGATAGATAGATAGATAGATAGATAGACACAGCAGCCAATGAGACTGTTCCTACACAGCAGCCAATGAAGATGTTCCTACACAGCAGCCATTGAGGATGTTCCTACACAGCAGCCAATGAAAATGTTCTTACACAGCAGCCAGATTGTGACATCACAGGGATGCTCTGTGATGTCACAATCTGGCTGCTGTGTAGGAACATTTTCATTGGCTGCTGTGTAGGAACATCCTCAATGGCTGCTGTGTAGGAACATCTTCATGTGCAGGAACATCTTCATCGTCCAGGAAGGGTATAAAAGGGGGCCGCGCCGCCCTGAGAGTCACTAGATAGATAGATAGAGATAGAGACATATAGATAGATAGATAGATAGATAGATAGATAGATAGATAGATAGATAGATAGATAGATAGATAGATAGATAGATAGATAGATAGATAGATAGATAGATAGATAGATAGATAGATAGATAGATAGACACAGCAGCCAATCAGACTGTTCCTACACAGCAGCCAATGAAGATGTTCCTACACAGCAGCCATTGAGGATGTTCCTACACAGCAGCCAATGAAAATGTTCTTACACATCAGCCAGATTGTG
>NW_028176531.1:1077500-1100000 GCF_949987555.1 Borostomias antarcticus | reverse complement strand
GATAGATAGATAGATAGATAGATAGATAGATAGATAGATAGATAGATAGATAGATAGATAGATAGATAGATAGATAGATAGATAGATAGATAGATGGACACAGCAGCCAATGAGACTGTTCCTACACAGCAGCCAATGAAGATGTTCCTACACAGCAGCCATTGAGGATGTTCCTACACAGCAGCCAATGAAAATGTTCTTACACAGCAGCCAGATTGTGACATCACAGGGATGCTCTGTGATGTCACAATCTGGCTGCTGTGTAGGAACATTTTCATTGGCTGCTGTGTAGGAACATCCTCAATGGCTGATGTGTAGGAACATCTTCATGTGCAGGAACATCTTCATCGTCCAGGAAGGGTATAAAAGGGGGCCGCGCCGCCCTGAGAGTCACTAGATAGATAGATAGAGATAGATAGATAGATAGATAGATAGATAGATAGATAGATAGATAGATAGATAGATAGATAGATAGATAGATAGATAGACACAGCAGCCAATGAGACTGTTCCTACACAGCAGCCAATGAAGATGTTCCTACACAGCAGCCATTGAGGATGTTCCTACACAGCAGCCAATTAAAATGTTCTTACACAGCAGCCAGATTGTGACATCACAGGGATGCTCTGTGATGTCACAATCTGGCTGCTGTGTAGGAACATTTTCATTGGCTGCTGTGTAGGAACATCCTCAATGGCTGCTGTGTAGGAACATCTTCATGTGCAGGAACATCTTCATCGTCCAGGAAGGGTATAAAAGGGGGCCGCGCCGCCCTGAGAGTCACTAGATAGATAGATAGAGATAGAGACATATAGATAGATAGATAGATAGATAGATAGATAGATAGATAGATAGATAGATAGATAGATAGATAGATAGATAGATAGATAGATAGATAGATAGACACAGCAGCCAATGAGACTGTTCCTACACAGCAGCCAATGAAGATGTTCCTACACAGCAGCCATTGAGGATGTTCCTACACAGCAGCCAATGAAAATGTTCTTACACAGCAGCCAGATTGTGACATCACAGGGATGCTCTGTGTTGTCACAATATGGCTGCTGTGTAGGAACATTTTCATTGGCTGCTGTGTAGGAACATCCTCAATGGCTGCTGTGTAGGAACATCTTCATGTGCAGGAACATCTTCATCGTCCAGGAAGGGTATAAAAGGGGGCCGCGCCGCCCTGAGACTCACTAGATAGATAGATAGAGATAGAGACATATAGATAGATAGATAGATAGATAGATAGATAGATAGATAGATAGATAGATAGATAGATAGATAGACACAGCAGCCAATGAGACTGTTCCTACACAGCAGCCAATGAAGATGTTCCTACACAGCAGCCATTGAGGATGTTCCTACACAGCAGCCAATGAAAATGTTCTTACACAGCAGCCAGATTGTGACATCACAGGGATGCTCTGTGATGTCACAATCTGGCTGCTGTGTAGGAACATTTTCATTGGCTGCTGTGTAGGAACATCCTCAATGGCTGCTGTGTAGGAACATCTTCATGTGCAGGAACATCTTCATCGTCCAGGAAGGGTATAAAAGGGGGCCGCGCCGCCCTGAGAGTCACTAGATAGATAGATAGAGATAGAGACATATAGATAGATAGATAGATAGATAGATAGATAGATAGATAGATAGATAGATAGATAGATAGATAGATAGATAGATAGATAGATAGATAGATAGATAGATAGACACAGCAGCCAATGAGACTGTTCCTACACAGCAGCCAATGAAGATGTTCCTACACAGCAGCCATTGAGGATGTTCCTACACAGCAGCCAATGAAAATGTTCTTACACAGCAGCCAGATTGTGACATCACAGGGATGCTCTGTGATGTCACAATCTGGCTGCTGTGTAGGAACATTTTCATTGGCTGCTGTGTAGGAACATCCTCAATGGCTGCTGTGTAGGAACATCTTCATGTGCAGGAACATCTTCATCGTCCAGGAAGGGTATAAAAGGGGGCCGCGCCGCCCTGAGAGTCACTAGATAGATAGATAGAGATAGAGACATATAGATAGATAGATAGATAGATAGATAGATAGATAGATAGATAGATAGATAGATAGATAGATAGATAGATAGATAGATAGATAGATAGATAGATAGATAGATAGATAGATAGATAGATAGACACAGCAGCCAATGAGACTGTTCCTACACAGCAGCCAATGAAGATGTTCCTACACAGCAGCCATTGAGGATGTTCCTACACAGCAGCCAATGAAAATGTTCTTACACATCAGCCAGATTGTGACATCACAGGGATGCTCTGTGATGTCACAATCTGGCTGCTGTGTAGGAACATTTTCATTGGCTGCTGTGTAGGAACATCCTCAATGGCTGCTGTGTAGGAACATCTTCATGTTCAGGAACATCTTCATCGTCCAGGAAGGGTATAAAAGGGGGCCGCGCCGCCCTGAGAGTCACTAGATGGATAGATAGAGATAGAGACATATAGATAGATAGATAGATAGATAGATAGATAGATAGATAGATAGATAGATAGATAGATAGATAGATAGATAGATAGATAGATAGACACAGCAGCCAATGAGACTGTTCCTACACAGCAGCCAATGAAGATGTTCCTACACAGCAGCCATTGAGGATGTTCCTACACAGCAGCCAATGAAAATGTTCTTACACAGCAGCCAGATTGTGACATCACAGGGATGCTCTGTGATGTCACAATCTGGCTGCTGTGTAGGAACATTTTCATTGGCTGCTGTGTAGGAACATCCTCAATGGCTGCTGTGTAGGAACATCTTCATGTGCAGGAACATCTTCATCGTCCAGGAAGGGTATAAAAGGGGGCCGCGCCGCCCTGAGAGTCACTAGATAGATAGATAGAGATAGAGTTAGATAGATAGATAGATAGATAGATAGATAGATAGATAGATAGATAGATAGATAGATAGATAGATAGATAGATAGATAGATAGATAGATAGATAGATAGATAGATAGATAGATAGACACAGCAGCCAATGAGACTGTTCCTACACAGCAGCCAATGAAGATGTTCCTACACAGCAGCCATTGAGGATGTTCCTACACAGCAGCCAATGAAAATGTTCTTACACAGCAGCCAGATTGTGACATCACAGGGATGCTCTGTGATGTCACAATCTGGCTGCTGTGTAGGAACATTTTCATTGGCTGCTGTGTAGGAACATCCTCAATGGCTGCTGTGTAGGAACATCTTCATGTGCAGGAACATCTTCATCGTCCAGGAAGGGTATAAAAGGGGGCCGCGCCGCCCTGAGAGTCACTAGATGGATAGATAGAGATAGAGACATATAGATAGATAGATAGATAGATAGATAGATAGATAGATAGATAGATAGATAGATAGATAGATAGATAGATAGATAGATAGATAGATAGATAGATAGATAGATAGACACAGCAGCCAATGAGACTGTTCCTACACAGCAGCCAATGAAGATGTTCCTACACAGCAGCCATTGAGGATGTTCCTACACAGCAGCCAATGAAAATGTTCTTACACAGCAGCCAGATTGTGACATCACAGGGATGCTCTGAGATGTCACAATCTGGCTGCTGTGTAGGAACATTTTCATTGGCTGCTGTGTAGGAACATCCTCAATGGCTGCTGTGTAGGAACATCTTCATGTGCAGGAACATCTTCATCGTCCAGGAAGGGTATAAAAGGGGGCCGCGCCGCCCTGAGAGTCACTAGATAGATAGATAGAGATAGAGATAGATAGATAGATAGATAGATAGATAGATAGATAGATAGATAGATAGATAGATAGATAGATAGATAGATAGATAGATAGATAGATAGATAGACACAGCAGCCAATGAGACTGTTCCTACACAGCAGCCAATGAAGATGTTCCTACACAGCAGCCATTGAGGATGTTCCTACACAGCAGCCAATGAAAATGTTCTTACACAGCAGCCAGATTGTGACATCACAGGGATGCTCTGTGATGTCACAATCTGGCTGCTGTGTAGGAACATTTTCATTGGCTGCTGTGTAGGAACATCCTCAATGGCTGCTGTGTAGGAACATCTTCATGTGCAGGAACATCTTCATCGTCCAGGAAGGGTATAAAAGGGGGCCGCGCCGCCCTGAGAGTCACTAGATAGATAGATAGAGATAGAGTTAGATAGATAGATAGATAGATAGATAGATAGATAGATAGATAGATAGATAGATAGATAGATAGATAGATAGATAGATAGATAGATAGATAGATAGATAGATAGATAGATAGATAGATAGATAGACACAGCAGCCAATGAGACTGTTCCTACACAGCAGCCAATGAAGATGTTCCTACACAGCAGCCATTGAGGATGTTCCTACACAGCAGCCAATGAAAATGTTCTTACACAGCAGCCAGATTGTGACATCACAGGGATGCTCTGTGATGTCACAATCTGGCTGCTGTGTAGGAACATTTTCATTGGCTGCTGTGTAGGAACATCCTCAATGGCTGCTGTGTAGGAACATCTTCATGTGCAGGAACATCTTCATCGTCCAGGAAGGGTATAAAAGGGGGCCGCGCCGCCCTGAGAGTCACTAGATGGATAGATAGAGATAGAGACATATAGATAGATAGATAGATAGATAGATAGATAGATAGATAGATAGATAGATAGATAGATAGATAGATAGATAGATAGATAGATAGATAGACACAGCAGCCAATGAGACTGTTCCTACACAGCAGCCAATGAAGATGTTCCTACACAGCAGCCATTGAGGATGTTCCTACACAGCAGCCAATGAAAATGTTCTTACACAGCAGCCAGATTGTGACATCACAGGGATGCTCTGTGATGTCACAATCTGGCTGCTGTGTAGGAACATTTTCATTGGCTGCTGTGTAGGAACATCCTCAATGGCTGCTGTGTAGGAACATCTTCATGTGCAGGAACATCTTCATCGTCCAGGAAGGGTATAAAAGGGGGCCGCGCCGCCCTGAGAGTCACTAGATAGATAGATAGAGATAGAGACATATAGATAGATAGATAGATAGATAGATAGATAGATAGATAGATAGATAGATAGATAGATAGATAGATAGATAGATAGATAGATAGACACAGCAGCCAATGAGACTGTTCCTACACAGCAGCCAATGAAGATGTTCCTACACAGCAGCCATTGAGGATGTTCCTACACAGCAGCCAATGAAAATGTTCTTACACATCAGCCAGATTGTGACATCACAGGGATGCTCTGTGATGTCACAATCTGGCTGCTGTGTAGGAACATTTTCATTGGCTGCTGTGTAGGAACATCCTCAATGGCTGCTGTGTAGGAACATCTTCATGTGCAGGAACATCTTCATCGTCCAGGAAGGGTATAAAAGGGGGCCGCGCCGCCCTGAGAGTCACTAGATGGATAGATAGAGATAGAGACATATAGATAGATAGATAGATAGATAGATAGATAGATAGATAGATAGATAGATAGACACAGCAGCCAATGAGACTGTTCCTACACAGCAGCCAATGAAGATGTTCCTACACAGCAGCCATTGAGGATGTTCCTACACAGCAGCCAATGAAAATGTTCTTACACAGCAGCCAGATTGTGACATCACAGGGATGCTCTGTGATGTCACAATCTGGCTGCTGTGTAGGAACATTTTCATTGGCTGCTGTGTAGGAACATCCTCAATGGCTGCTGTGTAGGAACATCTTCATGTGCAGGAACATCTTCATCGTCCAGGAAGGGTATAAAAGGGGGCCGCGCCGCCCTGAGAGTCACTAGATAGATAGATAGAGATAGAGTTAGATAGATAGATAGATAGATAGATAGATAGATAGATAGATAGATAGATAGATAGATAGATAGATAGATAGATAGATAGATAGATAGACACAGCAGCCAATGAGACTGTTCCTACACAGCAGCCAATGAAGATGTTCCTACACAGCAGCCATTGAGGATGTTCCTACACAGCAGCCAATGAAAATGTTCTTACACAGCAGCCAGATTGTGACATCACAGGGATGCTCTGTGATGTCACAATCTGGCTGCTGTGTAGGAACATTTTCATTGGCTGCTGTGTAGGAACATCCTCAATGGCTGCTGTGTAGGAACATCTTCATGTGCAGGAACATCTTCATCGTCCAGGAAGGGTATAAAAGGGGGCCGCGCCGCCCTGAGAGTCACTAGATGGATAGATAGAGATAGAGACATATAGATAGATAGATAGATAGATAGATAGATAGATAGATAGATAGATAGATAGATAGATAGATAGATAGATAGATAGATAGATAGATAGATAGATAGACACAGCAGCCAATGAGACTGTTCCTACACAGCAGCCAATGAAGATGTTCCTACACAGCAGCCATTGAGGATGTTCCTACACAGCAGCCAATGAAAATGTTCTTACACAGCAGCCAGATTGTGACATCACAGGGATGCTCTGTGATGTCACAATCTGGCTGCTGTGTAGGAACATTTTCATTGGCTGCTGTGTAGGAACATCCTCAATGGCTGCTGTGTAGGAACATCTTCATGTGCAGGAACATCTTCATCGTCCAGGAAGGGTATAAAAGGGGGCCGCGCCGCCCTGAGAGTCACTAGATGGATAGATAGAGATAGAGACATATAGATAGATAGATAGATAGATAGATAGATAGATAGATAGATAGATAGATAGATAGATAGATAGATAGATAGATAGATAGATAGACACAGCAGCCAATGAGACTGTTCCTACACAGCAGCCAATGAAGATGTTCCTACACAGCAGCCATTGAGGATGTTCCTACACAGCAGCCAATGAAAATGTTCTTACACAGCAGCCATATTGTGACATCACAGGGATGCTCTGTGATGTCACAATCTGGCTGCTGTGTAGGAACATTTTCATTGGCTGCTGTGTAGGAACATCCTCAATGGCTGCTGTGTAGGAACATCTTCATGTGCAGGAACATCTTCATCGTCCAGGAAGGGTATAAAAGGGGGCCGCGCCGCCCTGAGAGTCACTAGATGGATAGATAGAGATAGAGACATATAGATAGATAGATAGATAGATAGATAGATAGATAGATAGATAGATAGATAGATAGATAGATAGATAGATAGATAGATAGATAGATAGATAGATAGATAGATAGATAGATAGACACAGCAGCCAATGAGACTGTTCCTACACAGCAGCCAATGAAGATGTTCCTACACAGCAGCCATTGAGGATGTTCCTACACAGCAGCCAATGAAAATGTTCTTACACAGCAGCCAGATTGTGACATCACAGGGATGCTCTGTGATGTCACAATCTGGCTGCTGTGTAGGAACATTTTCATTGGCTGCTGTGTAGGAACATCCTCAATGGCTGATGTGTAGGAACATCTTCATGTGCAGGAACATCTTCATCGTCCAGGAAGGGTATAAAAGGGGGCCGCGCCGCCCTGAGAGTCACTAGATAGATAGATAGAGATAGATAGATAGATAGATAGATAGATAGATAGATAGATAGATAGATAGATAGATAGATAGATAGATAGATAGATAGATAGATAGATAGATAGACACAGCAGCCAATGAGACTGTTCCTACACAGCAGCCAATGAAGATGTTCCTACACAGCAGCCATTGAGGATGTTCCTACACAGCAGCCAATTAAAATGTTCTTACACAGCAGCCAGATTGTGACATCACAGGGATGCTCTGTGATGTCACAATCTGGCTGCTGTGTAGGAACATTTTCATTGGCTGCTGTGTAGGAACATCCTCAATGGCTGCTGTGTAGGAACATCTTCATGTGCAGGAACATCTTCATCGTCCAGGAAGGGTATAAAAGGGGGCCGCGCCGCCCTGAGAGTCACTAGATAGATAGATAGAGATAGAGACATATAGATAGATAGATAGATAGATAGATAGATAGATAGATAGATAGATAGATAGATAGATAGATAGATAGATAGATAGATAGATAGATAGATAGATAGATAGATAGATAGATAGATAGATAGACACAGCAGCCAATGAGACTGTTCCTACACAGCAGCCAATGAAGATGTTCCTACACAGCAGCCATTGAGGATGTTCCTACACAGCAGCCAATGAAAATGTTCTTACACAGCAGCCAGATTGTGACATCACAGGGATGCTCTGTGTTGTCACAATATGGCTGCTGTGTAGGAACATTTTCATTGGCTGCTGTGTAGGAACATCCTCAATGGCTGCTGTGTAGGAACATCTTCATGTGCAGGAACATCTTCATCGTCCAGGAAGGGTATAAAAGGGGGCCGCGCCGCCCTGAGACTCACTAGATAGATAGATAGAGATAGAGACATATAGATAGATAGATAGATAGATAGATAGATAGATAGATAGATAGATAGATAGATAGATAGATAGATAGATAGATAGATAGATAGATAGATAGATAGATAGATAGATAGATAGATAGACACAGCAGCCAATGAGACTGTTCCTACACAGCAGCCAATGAAGATGTTCCTACACAGCAGCCATTGAGGATGTTCCTACACAGCAGCCAATGAAAATGTTCTTACACAGCAGCCAGATTGTGACATCACAGGGATGCTCTGTGTTGTCACAATATGGCTGCTGTGTAGGAACATTTTCATTGGCTGCTGTGTAGGAACATCCTCAATGGCTGCTGTGTAGGAACATCTTCATGTGCAGGAACATCTTCATCGTCCAGGAAGGGTATAAAAGGGGGCCGCGCCGCCCTGAGAGTCACTAGATGGATAGATAGAGATAGAGACATATAGATAGATAGATAGATAGATAGATAGATAGATAGATAGATAGATAGATAGATAGATAGATAGATAGATAGATAGATAGATAGATAGATAGATAGATAGATAGATAGATAGATAGATAGATAGACACAGCAGCCAATGAGACTGTTCCTACACAGCAGCCAATGAAGATGTTCCTACACAGCAGCCATTGAGGATGTTCCTACACAGCAGCCAATGAAAATGTTCTTACACAGCAGCCAGATTGTGACATCACAGGGATGCTCTGTGATGTCACAATCTGGCTGCTGTGTAGGAACATTTTCATTGGCTGCTGTGTAGGAACATCCTCAATGGCTGCTGTGTAGGAACATCTTCATGTGCAGGAACATCTTCATCGTCCAGGAAGGGTATAAAAGGGGGCCGCGCCGCCCTGAGAGTCACTAGATAGATAGATAGAGATAGAGTTAGATAGATAGATAGATAGATAGATAGATAGATAGATAGATAGATAGATAGATAGATAGATAGATAGATAGATAGATAGATAGATAGATAGATAGATAGACACAGCAGCCAATGAGACGGTTCCTACACAGCAGCCAATGAAGATGTTCCTACACAGCAGCCATTGAGGATGTTCCTACACAGCAGCCAATGAAAATGTTCTTACACAGCAGCCAGATTGTGACATCACAGGGATGCTCTGTGATGTCACAATCTGGCTGCTGTGTAGGAACATTTTCATTGGCTGCTGTGTAGGAACATCCTCAATGGCTGCTGTGTAGGAACATCTTCATGTGCAGGAACATCTTCATCGTCCAGGAAGGGTATAAAAGGGGGCCGCGCCGCCCTGAGAGTCACTAGATGGATAGATAGAGATAGAGACATATAGATAGATAGATAGATAGATAGATAGATAGATAGATAGATAGATAGATAGATAGATAGATAGATAGATAGATAGATAGATAGATAGATAGATAGATAGATAGATAGATAGACACAGCAGCCAATGAGACTGTTCCTACACAGCAGCCAATGAAGATGTTCCTACACAGCAGCCATTGAGGATGTTCCTACACAGCAGCCAATGAAAATGTTCTTACACAGCAGCCAGATTGTGACATCACAGGGATGCTCTGTGATGTCACAATCTGGCTGCTGTGTAGGAACATTTTCATTGGCTGCTGTGTAGGAACATCCTCAATGGCTGCTGTGTAGGAACATCTTCATGTGCAGGAACATCTTCATCGTCCAGGAAGGGTATAAAAGGGGGCCGCGCCGCCCTGAGAGTCACTAGATAGATAGATAGAGATAGAGATAGATAGATAGATAGATAGATAGATAGATAGATAGATAGATAGATAGATAGATAGATAGATAGATAGATAGATAGACACAGCAGCCAATGAGACTGTTCCTACACAGCAGCCAATGAAGATGTTCCTACACAGCAGCCATTGAGGATGTTCCTACACAGCAGCCAATGAAAATGTTCTTACACAGCAGCCAGATTGTGACATCACAGGGATGCTCTGTGTTGTCACAATATGGCTGCTGTGTAGGAACATTTTCATTGGCTGCTGTGTAGGAACATCCTCAATGGCTGCTGTGTAGGAACATCTTCATGTGCAGGAACATCTTCATCGTCCAGGAAGGGTATAAAAGGGGGCCGCGCCGCCCTGAGAGTCACTAGATGGATAGATAGAGATAGAGACATATAGATAGATAGATAGATAGATAGATAGATAGATAGATAGATAGATAGATAGATAGATAGATAGATAGATAGATAGATAGATAGATAGACACAGCAGCCAATGAGACTGTTCCTACACAGCAGCCAATGAAGATGTTCCTACACAGCAGCCATTGAGGATGTTCCTACACAGCAGCCAATTAAAATGTTCTTACACAGCAGCCAGATTGTGACATCACAGGGATGCTCTGTGATGTCACAATCTGGCTGCTGTGTAGGAACATTTTCATTGGCTGCTGTGTAGGAACATCCTCAATGGCTGCTGTGTAGGAACATCTTCATGTGCAGGAACATCTTCATCGTCCAGGAAGGGTATAAAAGGGGGCCGCGCCGCCCTGAGAGTCACTAGATAGATAGATAGAGATAGAGACATATAGATAGATAGATAGATAGATAGATAGATAGATAGATAGATAGATAGATAGATAGATAGATAGATAGATAGATAGATAGATAGATAGATAGATAGATAGATAGATAGATAGATAGATAGATAGACACAGCAGCCAATGAGACTGTTCCTACACAGCAGCCAATGAAGATGTTCCTACACAGCAGCCATTGAGGATGTTCCTACACAGCAGCCAATGAAAATGTTCTTACACAGCAGCCAGATTGTGACATCACAGGGATGCTCTGTGTTGTCACAATATGGCTGCTGTGTAGGAACATTTTCATTGGCTGCTGTGTAGGAACATCCTCAATGGCTGCTGTGTAGGAACATCTTCATGTGCAGGAACATCTTCATCGTCCAGGAAGGGTATAAAAGGGGGCCGCGCCGCCCTGAGACTCACTAGATAGATAGATAGAGATAGAGACATATAGATAGATAGATAGATAGATAGATAGATAGATAGATAGATAGATAGATAGATAGATAGATAGATAGATAGATAGATAGATAGATAGATAGATAGATAGATAGATAGACACAGCAGCCAATGAGACTGTTCCTACACAGCAGCCAATGAAGATGTTCCTACACAGCAGCCATTGAGGATGTTCCTACACAGCAGCCAATGAAAATGTTCTTACACAGCAGCCAGATTGTGACATCACAGGGATGCTCTGTGTTGTCACAATATGGCTGCTGTGTAGGAACATTTTCATTGGCTGCTGTGTAGGAACATCCTCAATGGCTGCTGTGTAGGAACATCTTCATGTGCAGGAACATCTTCATCGTCCAGGAAGGGTATAAAAGGGGGCCGCGCCGCCCTGAGAGTCACTAGATGGATAGATAGAGATAGAGACATATAGATAGATAGATAGATAGATAGATAGATAGATAGATAGATAGATAGATAGATAGATAGATAGATAGATAGATAGATAGATAGATAGATAGATAGATAGATAGATAGATAGATAGATAGATAGATAGACACAGCAGCCAATGAGACTGTTCCTACACAGCAGCCAATGAAGATGTTCCTACACAGCAGCCATTGAGGATGTTCCTACACAGCAGCCAATGAAAATGTTCTTACACAGCAGCCAGATTGTGACATCACAGGGATGCTCTGTGATGTCACAATCTGGCTGCTGTGTAGGAACATTTTCATTGGCTGCTGTGTAGGAACATCCTCAATGGCTGCTGTGTAGGAACATCTTCATGTGCAGGAACATCTTCATCGTCCAGGAAGGGTATAAAAGGGGGCCGCGCCGCCCTGAGAGTCACTAGATAGATAGATAGAGATAGAGTTAGATAGATAGATAGATAGATAGATAGATAGATAGATAGATAGATAGATAGATAGATAGATAGATAGATAGATAGATAGATAGATAGATAGATAGATAGATAGATAGATAGATAGATAGATAGACACAGCAGCCAATGAGACGGTTCCTACACAGCAGCCAATGAAGATGTTCCTACACAGCAGCCATTGAGGATGTTCCTACACAGCAGCCAATGAAAATGTTCTTACACAGCAGCCAGATTGTGACATCACAGGGATGCTCTGTGATGTCACAATCTGGCTGCTGTGTAGGAACATTTTCATTGGCTGCTGTGTAGGAACATCCTCAATGGCTGCTGTGTAGGAACATCTTCATGTGCAGGAACATCTTCATCGTCCAGGAAGGGTATAAAAGGGGGCCGCGCCGCCCTGAGAGTCACTAGATGGATAGATAGAGATAGAGACATATAGATAGATAGATAGATAGATAGATAGATAGATAGATAGATAGATAGATAGATAGATAGATAGATAGATAGATAGATAGATAGATAGATAGATAGATAGATAGATAGATAGATAGACACAGCAGCCAATGAGACTGTTCCTACACAGCAGCCAATGAAGATGTTCCTACACAGCAGCCATTGAGGATGTTCCTACACAGCAGCCAATGAAAATGTTCTTACACAGCAGCCAGATTGTGACATCACAGGGATGCTCTGTGATGTCACAATCTGGCTGCTGTGTAGGAACATTTTCATTGGCTGCTGTGTAGGAACATCCTCAATGGCTGCTGTGTAGGAACATCTTCATGTGCAGGAACATCTTCATCGTCCAGGAAGGGTATAAAAGGGGGCCGCGCCGCCCTGAGAGTCACTAGATAGATAGATAGAGATAGAGATAGATAGATAGATAGATAGATAGATAGATAGATAGATAGATAGATAGATAGATAGATAGATAGATAGATAGATAGATAGATAGACACAGCAGCCAATGAGACTGTTCCTACACAGCAGCCAATGAAGATGTTCCTACACAGCAGCCATTGAGGATGTTCCTACACAGCAGCCAATGAAAATGTTCTTACACAGCAGCCAGATTGTGACATCACAGGGATGCTCTGTGTTGTCACAATATGGCTGCTGTGTAGGAACATTTTCATTGGCTGCTGTGTAGGAACATCCTCAATGGCTGCTGTGTAGGAACATCTTCATGTGCAGGAACATCTTCATCGTCCAGGAAGGGTATAAAAGGGGGCCGCGCCGCCCTGAGAGTCACTAGATGGATAGATAGAGATAGAGACATATAGATAGATAGATAGATAGATAGATAGATAGATAGATAGATAGATAGATAGATAGATAGATAGATAGATAGATAGATAGATAGATAGATAGATAGATAGACACAGCAGCCAATGAGACTGTTCCTACACAGCAGCCAATGAAGATGTTCCTACACAGCAGCCATTGAGGATGTTCCTACACAGCAGCCAATGAAAATGTTCTTACACAGCAGCCAGATTGTGACATCACAGGGATGCTCTGTGATGTCACAATCTGGCTGCTGTGTAGGACCATTTTCATTGGCTGCTGTGTAGGAACATCCTCAATGGCTGCTGTGTAGGAACATCTTCATGTGCAGGAACATCTTCATCGTCCAGGAAGGGTATAAAAGGGGGCCGCGCCGCCCTGAGAGTCACTAGATAGATAGATAGAGATAGAGTTAGATAGATAGATAGATAGATAGATAGATAGATAGATAGATAGATAGATAGATAGATAGATAGATAGATAGATAGATAGATAGATAGATAGATAGATAGATAGATAGACACAGCAGCCAATGAGACTGTTCCTACACAGCAGCCAATGAAGATGTTCCTACACAGCAGCCATTGAGGATGTTCCTACACAGCAGCCAATGAAAATGTTCTTACACAGCAGCCAGATTGTGACATCACAGGGATGCTCTGTGTTGTCACAATATGGCTGCTGTGTAGGAACATTTTCATTGGCTGCTGTGTAGGAACATCCTCAATGGCTGCTGTGTAGGAACATCTTCATGTGCAGGAACATCTTCATCGTCCAGGAAGGGTATAAAAGGGGGCCGCGCCGCCCTGAGAGTCACTAGATGGATAGATAGAGATAGAGACATATAGATAGATAGATAGATAGATAGATAGATAGATAGATAGATAGATAGATAGATAGATAGATAGATAGATAGATAGATAGATAGATAGATAGACACAGCAGCCAATGAGACTGTTCCTACACAGCAGCCAATGAAGATGTTCCTACACAGCAGCCATTGAGGATGTTCCTACACAGCAGCCAATGAAAATGTTCTTACACAGCAGCCAGATTGTGACATCACAGGGATGCTCTGTGATGTCACAATCTGGCTGCTGTGTAGGACCATTTTCATTGGCTGCTGTGTAGGAACATCCTCAATGGCTGCTGTGTAGGAACATCTTCATGTGCAGGAACATCTTCATCGTCCAGGAAGGGTATAAAAGGGGGCCGCGCCGCCCTGAGAGTCACTAGATAGATAGATAGAGATAGAGTTAGATAGATAGATAGATAGATAGATAGATAGATAGATAGATAGATAGATAGATAGATAGATAGATAGATAGATAGATAGATAGATAGATAGATAGATAGATAGATAGACACAGCAGCCAATGAGACTGTTCCTACACAGCAGCCAATGAAGATGTTCCTACACAGCAGCCATTGAGGATGTTCCTACACAGCAGCCAATGAAAATGTTCTTACACAGCAGCCATATTGTGACATCACAGGGATGCTCTGTGATGTCACAATCTGGCTGCTGTGTAGGAACATTTTCATTGGCTGCTGTGTAGGAACATCCTCAATGGCTGCTGTGTAGGAACATCTTCATGTGCAGGAACATCTTCATCGTCCAGGAAGGGTATAAAAGGGGGCCGCGCCGCCCTGAGAGTCACTAGATGGATAGATAGAGATAGAGACATATAGATAGATAGATAGATAGATAGATAGATAGATAGATAGATAGATAGATAGATAGATAGATAGATAGATAGATAGATAGATAGATAGATAGATAGATAGATAGACACAGCAGCCAATGAGACTGTTCCTACACAGCAGCCAATGAAGATGTTCCTACACAGCAGCCATTGAGGATGTTCCTACACAGCAGCCAATGAAAATGTTCTTACACAGCAGCCAGATTGTGACATCACAGGGATGCTCTGTGATGTCACAATCTGGCTGCTGTGTAGGAACATTTTCATTGGCTGCTGTGTAGGAACATCCTCAATGGCTGCTGTGTAGGAACATCTTCATGTGCAGGAACATCTTCATCGTCCAGGAAGGGTATAAAAGGGGGCCGCGCCGCCCTGAGAGTCACTAGATAGATAGATAGAGATAGAGTTAGATAGATAGATAGATAGATAGATAGATAGATAGATAGATAGATAGATAGATAGATAGATAGATAGATAGATAGATAGACACAGCAGCCAATGAGACTGTTCCTACACAGCAGCCAATGAAGATGTTCCTACACAGCAGCCATTGAGGATGTTCCTACACAGCAGCCAATGAAAATGTTCTTACACAGCAGCCATATTGTGACATCACAGGGATGCTCTGTGATGTCACAATCTGGCTGCTGTGTAGGAACATTTTCATTGGCTGCTGTGTAGGAACATCCTCAATGGCTGCTGTGTAGGAACATCTTCATGTGCAGGAACATCTTCATCGTCCAGGAAGGGTATAAAAGGGGGCCGCGCCGCCCTGAGAGTCACTAGATGGATAGATAGAGATAGAGACATATAGATAGATAGATAGATAGATAGATAGATAGATAGATAGATAGATAGATAGATAGATAGATAGATAGATAGATAGATAGACACAGCAGCCAATGAGACTGTTCCTACACAGCAGCCAATGAAGATGTTCCTACACAGCAGCCATTGAGGATGTTCCTACACAGCAGCCAATGAAAATGTTCTTACACAGCAGCCAGATTGTGACATCACAGGGATGCTCTGTGATGTCACAATCTGGCTGCTGTGTAGGAACATTTTCATTGGCTGCTGTGTAGGAACATCCTCAATGGCTGCTGTGTAGGAACATCTTCATGTGCAGGAACATCTTCATCGTCCAGGAAGGGTATAAAAGGGGGCCGCGCCGCCCTGAGAGTCACTAGATAGATAGATAGAGATAGATAGATAGATAGATAGATAGATAGATAGATAGATAGATAGATAGATAGATAGACACAGCAGCCAATGAGACTGTTCCTACACAGCAGCCAATGAAGATGTTCCTACACAGCAGCCATTGAGGATGTTCCTACACAGCAGCCAATTAAAATGTTCTTACACAGCAGCCAGATTGTGACATCACAGGGATGCTCTGTGATGTCACAATCTGGCTGCTGTGTAGGAACATTTTCATTGGCTGCTGTGTAGGAACATCCTCAATGGCTGCTGTGTAGGAACATCTTCATGTGCAGGAACATCTTCATCGTCCAGGAAGGGTATAAAAGGGGGCCGCGCCGCCCTGAGAGTCACTAGAAAGATAGATAGATAGAGATAGAGACATATAGATAGATAGATAGATAGATAGATAGATAGATAGATAGATAGATAGATAGATAGATAGATAGATAGATAGATAGATAGATAGACACAGCAGCCAATGAGACTGTTCCTACACAGCAGCCAATGAAGATGTTCCTACACAGCAGCCATTGAGGATGTTCCTACACAGCAGCCAATGAAAATGTTCTTACACAGCAGCCAGATTGTGACATCACAGGGATGCTCTGTGATGTCACAATCTGGCTGCTGTGTAGGAACATTTTCATTGGCTGCTGTGTAGGAACATCCTCAATGGCTGCTGTGTAGGAACATCTTCATGTGCAGGAACATCTTCATCGTCCAGGAAGGGTATAAAAGGGGGCCGCGCCGCCCTGAGAGTCACTAGATAGATAGATAGAGATAGAGACATATAGATAGATAGATAGATAGATAGATAGATAGATAGATAGATAGATAGATAGATAGATAGATAGATAGATAGATAGATAGATAGATAGATAGATAGAGACAGCAGCCAATGAGACTGTTCCTACACAGCAGCCAATGAAGATGTTCCTACACAGCAGCCATTGAGGATGTTCCTACACAGCAGCCAATGAAAATGTTCTTACACAGCAGCCAGATTGTGACATCACAGGGATGCTCTGTTATGTCACAATCTGGCTGCTGTGTAGGAACATTTTCATTGGCTGCTGTGTAGGAACATCCTCAATGGCTGCTGTGAAGGAACATCTTCATGTGCAGGAACATCTTCATCGTCCAGGAAGGGTATAAAAGGGGGCCGCGCCGCCCTGAGAGTCACTAGATGAATAGATAGAGATAGAGACATATAGATAGATAGATAGATAGATAGATAGATAGATAGATAGATAGATAGATAGATAGATAGATAGATAGATAGATAGATAGATAGATAGATAGATAGATAGATAGATAGATAGACACAGCAGCCAATGAGACTGTTCCTACACAGCAGCCAATGAAGATGTTCCTACACAGCAGCCATTGAGGATGTTCCTACACAGCAGCCAATGAAAATGTTCTTACACAGCAGCCAGATTGTGACATCACAGGGATGCTCTGTGATGTCACAATCTGGCTGCTGTGTAGGAACATTTTCATTGGCTGCTGTGTAGGAACATCCTCAATGGCTGCTGTGTAGGAACATCTTCATGTGCAGGAACATCTTCATCGTCCAGGAAGGGTATAAAAGGGGGCCGCGCCGCCCTGAGAGTCACTAGATAGATAGATAGAGATAGAGACATATAGATAGATAGATAGATAGATAGATAGATAGATAGATAGATAGATAGATAGATAGATAGATAGATAGATAGATAGATAGATAGATAGATAGATAGATAGATAGATAGATAGATAGATAGACACAGCAGCCAATGAGACTGTTCCTACACAGCAGCCAATGAAGATGTTCCTACACAGCAGCCATTGAGGATGTTCCTACACAGCAGCCAATGAAAATGTTCTTACACAGCAGCCAGATTGTGACATCACAGGGATGCTCTGTGATGTCACAATCTGGCTGCTGTGTAGGAACATTTTCATTGGCTGCTGTGTAGGAACATCCTCAATGGCTGCTGTGTAGGAACATCTTCATGTGCAGGAACATCTTCATCGTCCAGGAAGGGTATAAAAGGGGGCCGCGCCGCCCTGAGAGTCACTAGATAGATAGATAGAGATAGAGATAGATAGATAGATAGATAGATAGATAGATAGATAGATAGATAGATAGATAGATAGATAGATAGATAGATAGATAGATAGATAGATAGATAGATAGATAGATAGACACAGCAGCCAATGAGACTGTTCCTACACAGCAGCCAATGAAGATGTTCCTACACAGCAGCCATTGAGGATGTTCCTACACAGCAGCCAATGAAAATGTTCTTACACAGCAGCCAGATTGTGACATCACAGGGATGCTCTGTGATGTCACAATCTGGCTGCTGTGTAGGAACATTTTCATTGGCTGCTGTGTAGGAACATCCTCAATGGCTGCTGTGTAGGAACATCTTCATGTGCAGGAACATCTTCATCGTCCAGGAAGGGTATAAAAGGGGGCCGCGCCGCCCTGAGAGTCACTAGATAGATAGATAGAGATAGATAGATAGATAGATAGATAGATAGATAGATAGATAGATAGATAGATAGATAGATAGATAGACACAGCAGCCAATGAGACTGTTCCTACACAGCAGCCAATGAAGATGTTCCTACACAGCAGCCATTGAGGATGTTCCTACACAGCAGCCAATTAAAATGTTCTTACACAGCAGCCAGATTGTGACATCACAGGGATGCTCTGTGATGTCACAATCTGGCTGCTGTGTAGGAACATTTTCATTGGCTGCTGTGTAGGAACATCCTCAATGGCTGCTGTGTAGGAACATCTTCATGTGCAGGAACATCTTCATCGTCCAGGAAGGGTATAAAAGGGGGCCGCGCCGCCCTGAGAGTCACTAGAAAGATAGATAGATAGAGATAGAGACATATAGATAGATAGATAGATAGATAGATAGATAGATAGATAGATAGATAGATAGATAGATAGATAGATAGATAGATAGATAGATAGACACAGCAGCCAATGAGACTGTTCCTACACAGCAGCCAATGAAGATGTTCCTACACAGCAGCCATTGAGGATGTTCCTACACAGCAGCCAATGAAAATGTTCTTACACAGCAGCCAGATTGTGACATCACAGGGATGCTCTGTGATGTCACAATCTGGCTGCTGTGTAGGAACATTTTCATTGGCTGCTGTGTAGGAACATCCTCAATGGCTGCTGTGTAGGAACATCTTCATGTGCAGGAACATCTTCATCGTCCAGGAAGGGTATAAAAGGGGGCCGCGCCGCCCTGAGAGTCACTAGATAGATAGATAGAGATAGAGACATATAGATAGATAGATAGATAGATAGATAGATAGATAGATAGATAGATAGATAGATAGATAGATAGATAGATAGATAGATAGATAGATAGACACAGCAGCCAATGAGACTGTTCCTACACAGCAGCCAATGAAGATGTTCCTACACAGCAGCCATTGAGGATGTTCCTACACAGCAGCCAATGAAAATGTTCTTACACAGCAGCCAGATTGTGACATCACAGGGATGCTCTGTGATGTCACAATCTGGCTGCTGTGTAGGAACATTTTCATTGGCTGCTGTGTAGGAACATCCTCAATGGCTGCTGTGTAGGAACATCTTCATGTGCAGGAACATCTTCATCGTCCAGGAAGGGTATAAAAGGGGGCCGCGCCGCCCTGAGAGTCACTAGATAGATAGATAGAGATAGAGACATATAGATAGATAGATAGATAGATAGATAGATAGATAGATAGATAGATAGATAGATAGATAGATAGATAGATAGATAGATAGATAGATAGATAGATAGATAGATAGATAGATAGACACAGCAGCCAATGAGACTGTTCCTACACAGCAGCCAATGAAGATGTTCCTACACAGCAGCCATTGAGGATGTTCCTACACAGCAGCCAATGAAAATGTTCTTACACAGCAGCCAGATTGTGACATCACAGGGATGCTCTGTGATGTCACAATCTGGCTGCTGTGTAGGAACATTTTCATTGGCTGCTGTGTAGGAACATCCTCAATGGCTGCTGTGTAGGAACATCTTCATGTGCAGGAACATCTTCATCGTCCAGGAAGGGTATAAAAGGGGGCCGCGCCGCCCTGAGAGTCACTAGATAGATAGATAGAGATAGAGATAGATAGATAGATAGATAGATAGATAGATAGATAGATAGATAGATAGATAGATAGATAGATAGATAGATAGATAGATAGATAGACACAGCAGCCAATGAGACTGTTCCTACACAGCAGCCAATGAAGATGTTCCTACACAGCAGCCATTGAGGATGTTCCTACACAGCAGCCAATGAAAATGTTCTTACACAGCAGCCAGATTGTGACATCACAGGGATGCTCTGTGATGTCACAATCTGGCTGCTGTGTAGGAACATTTTCATTGGCTGCTGTGTAGGAACATCCTCAATGGCTGCTGTGTAGGAACATCTTCATGTGCAGGAACATCTTCATCGTCCAGGAAGGGTATAAAAGGGGGCCGCGCCGCCCTGAGAGTCACTAGATAGATAGATAGAGATAGATAGATAGATAGATAGATAGATAGATAGATAGATAGATAGATAGATAGATAGATAGATAGATAGATAGATAGATAGATAGATAGATAGATAGATAGATAGATAGATAGATAGACACAGCAGCCAATGAGACTGTTCCTACACAGCAGCCAATGAAGATGTTCCTACACAGCAGCCATTGAGGATGTTCCTACACAGCAGCCAATTAAAATGTTCTTACACAGCAGCCAGATTGTGACATCACAGGGATGCTCTGTGATGTCACAATCTGGCTGCTGTGTAGGAACATTTTCATTGGCTGCTGTGTAGGAACATCCTCAATGGCTGCTGTGTAGGAACATCTTCATGTGCAGGAACATCTTCATCGTCCAGGAAGGGTATAAAAGGGGGCCGCGCCGCCCTGAGAGTCACTAGAAAGATAGATAGATAGAGATAGAGACATATAGATAGATAGATAGATAGATAGATAGATAGATAGATAGATAGATAGATAGATAGATAGATAGATAGATAGATAGATAGATAGATAGATAGATAGATAGACACAGCAGCCAATGAGACTGTTCCTACACAGCAGCCAATGAAGATGTTCCTACACAGCAGCCATTGAGGATGTTCCTACACAGCAGCCAATGAAAATGTTCTTACACAGCAGCCAGATTGTGACATCACAGGGATGCTCTGTGATGTCACAATCTGGCTGCTGTGTAGGAACATTTTCATTGGCTGCTGTGTAGGAACATCCTCAATGGCTGCTGTGTAGGAACATCTTCATGTGCAGGAACATCTTCATCGTCCAGGAAGGGTATAAAAGGGGGCCGCGCCGCCCTGAGAGTCACTAGATAGATAGATAGAGATAGAGACATATAGATAGATAGATAGATAGATAGATAGATAGATAGATAGATAGATAGATAGATAGATAGATAGATAGATAGATAGATAGATAGATAGATAGATAGATAGATAGATAGATAGATAGATAGATAGACACAGCAGCCAATGAGACTGTTCCTACACAGCAGCCAATGAAGATGTTCCTACACAGCAGCCATTGAGGATGTTCCTACACAGCAGCCAATGAAAATGTTCTTACACAGCAGCCAGATTGTGACATCACAGGGATGCTCTGTGATGTCACAATCTGGCTGCTGTGTAGGAACATTTTCATTGGCTGCTGTGTAGGAACATCCTCAATGGCTGCTGTGTAGGAACATCTTCATGTGCAGGAACATCTTCATCGTCCAGGAAGGGTATAAAAGGGGGCCGCGCCGCCCTGAGAGTCACTAGATAGATAGATAGAGATAGAGATAGATAGATAGATAGATAGATAGATAGATAGATAGATAGATAGATAGATAGATAGATAGATAGATAGATAGATAGATAGATAGATAGATAGATAGATAGATAGACACAGCAGCCAATGAGACTGTTCCTACACAGCAGCCAATGAAGATGTTCCTACACAGCAGCCATTGAGGATGTTCCTACACAGCAGCCAATGAAAATGTTCTTACACAGCAGCCAG
>NW_028176531.1:1070000-1072500 GCF_949987555.1 Borostomias antarcticus | reverse complement strand
CACAGCAGCCATTGAGGATGTTCCTACACAGCAGCCAATGAAAATGTTCTTACACAGCAGCCAGATTGTGACATCACAGGGATGCTCTGTGTTGTCACAATATGGCTGCTGTGTAGGAACATTTTCATTGGCTGCTGTGTAGGAACATCCTCAATGGCTGCTGTGTAGGAACATCTTCATGTGCAGGAACATCTTCATCGTCCAGGAAGGGTATAAAAGGGGGCCGCGCCGCCCTGAGAGTCACTAGATAGATAGATAGAGATAGAGACATATAGATAGATAGATAGATAGATAGATAGATAGATAGATAGATAGATAGATAGATAGATAGATAGATAGATAGATAGATAGATAGATAGATAGACACAGCAGCCAATGAGACTGTTCCTACACAGCAGCCAATAAAGATGTTCCTACACAGCAGCCATTGAGGATGTTCCTACACAGCAGCCAATGAAAATGTTCTTACACAGCAGCCAGATTGTGACATCACAGGGATGCTCTGTGTTGTCACAATATGGCTGCTGTGTAGGAACATCCTCAATGGCTGCTGTGTAGGAACATCTTCATGTGCAGGAACATCTTCATCGTCCAGGAAGGGTATAAAAGGGGGCCGCGCCGCCCTGAGAGTCACTAGATAGATAGATAGATAGAGATAGAGACATATAGATAGATAGATAGATAGATAGATAGATAGATAGATAGATAGATAGATAGATAGATAGATAGATAGATAGATAGATAGATAGACACAGCAGCCAATGAGACTGTTCCTACACAGCAGCCAATGAAGATGTTCCTACACAGCAGCCATTGAGGATGTTCCTACACAGCAGCCAATGAAAATGTTCTTACACAGCAGCCAGATTGGGACATCACAGGGATGCTCTGTGATGTCACAATCTGGCTGCTGTGTAGGAACATTTTCATTGGCTGCTGTGTAGGAACATCCTCAATGGCTGCTGTGTAGGAACATCTTCATGTGCAGGAACATCTTCATCGTCCAGGAAGGGTATAAAAGGGGGCCGCGCCGCCCTGAGAGTCACTAGATAGATAGATAGAGATAGAGACATATAGATAGATAGATAGATAGATAGATAGATAGATAGATAGATAGATAGATAGATAGATAGATAGATAGATAGATAGATAGATAGATAGCTAGATAGATAGATAGATAGATAAATAGATAGATAGATAGATAGATAGATAGATAGATAGATAGATAGATAGATAGATAGATAGATAGATAGATAGATAGATAGATAGATAGATAGATAGATAGACACAGCAGCCAATGAGACTGTTCCTACACAGCAGCCAATGAAGATGTTCCTACACAGCAGCCATTGAGGATGTTCCTACACAGCAGCCAATGAAAATGTTCTTACACAGCAGCCAGATTGTGACATCACAGGGATGCTCTGTGATGTCACAATCTGGCTGCTGTGTAGGAACATTTTCATTGGCTGCTGTGTAGGAACATCCTCAATGGCTGCTGTGTAGGAACATCTTCATGTGCAGGAACATCTTCATCGTCCAGGAAGGGTATAAAAGGGGGCCGCGCCGCCCTGAGAGTCACTAGATAGATAGATAGAGATAGAGATAGATAGATAGATAGATAGATAGATAGATAGATAGATAGATAGATAGATAGATAGATAGATAGATAGATAGATAGATAGATAGATAGATAGATAGATAGATAGATAGACACAGCAGCCAATGAGACTGTTCCTACACAGCAGCCAATGAAGATGTTCCTACACAGCAGCCATTGAGGATGTTCCTACACAGCAGCCAATGAAAATGTTCTTACACAGCAGCCAGATTGTGACATCACAGGGATGCTCTGTGATGTCACAATCTGGCTGCTGTGTAGGAACATTTTCATTGGCTGCTGTGTAGGAACATCCTCAATGGCTGCTGTGTAGGAACATCTTCATGTGCAGGAACATCTTCATCGTCCAGGAAGGGTATAAAAGGGGGCCGCGCCGCCCTGAGAGTCACTAGATAGATAGATAGAGATAGATAGATAGATAGATAGATAGATAGATAGATAGATAGATAGATAGATAGATAGATAGATAGATAGATAGACACAGCAGCCAATGAGACTGTTCCTACACAGCAGCCAATGAAGATGTTCCTACACAGCAGCCATTGAGGATGTTCCTACACAGCAGCCAATTAAAATGTTCTTACACAGCAGCCAGATTGTGACATCACAGGGATGCTCTGTGATGTCACAATCTGGCTGCTGTGTAGGAACATTTTCATTGGCTGCTGTGTAGGAACATCCTCAATGGCTGCTGTGTAGGAACATCTTCATGTGCAGGAACATCTTCATCGTCCAGGAAGGGTATAAAAGGGGGCCGCGCCGCCCTGAGAGTCACTAGAAAGATAGATAGATAGAGATAGAGACATATAGATAGATAGATAGATAGATAGATAGATAGATAGATAGATAGATAGATAGATAGATAGATAGATAGATAGA
>NW_028176531.1:1012500-1057500 GCF_949987555.1 Borostomias antarcticus | reverse complement strand
CTGCTGTGTAGGAACATCTTCATGTGCAGGAACATCTTCATCGTCCAGGAAGGGTATAAAAGGGGGCCGCGCCGCCCTGAGAGTCACTAGATAGATAGATAGAGATAGAGACATATAGATAGATAGATAGATAGATAGATAGATAGATAGATAGATAGATAGATAGATAGATAGATAGATAGATAGATAGATAGATAGATAGATAGATAGATAGATAGATAGATAGATAGATAGACACAGCAGCCAATGAGACTGTTCCTACACAGCAGCCAATGAAGATGTTCCTACACAGCAGCCATTGAGGATGTTCCTACACAGCAGCCAATGAAAATGTTCTTACACAGCAGCCAGATTGTGACATCACAGGGATGCTCTGTGATGTCACAATCTGGCTGCTGTGTAGGAACATTTTCATTGGCTGCTGTGTAGGAACATCCTCAATGGCTGCTGTGTAGGAACATCTTCATGTGCAGGAACATCTTCATCGTCCAGGAAGGGTATAAAAGGGGGCCGCGCCGCCCTGAGAGTCACTAGATAGATAGATAGAGATAGAGACATATAGATAGATAGATAGATAGATAGATAGATAGATAGATAGATAGATAGATAGATAGATAGATAGATAGATAGATAGATAGATAGATAGATAGATAGATAGACACAGCAGCCAATGAGACTGTTCCTACACAGCAGCCAATGAAGATGTTCCTACACAGCAGCCATTGAGGATGTTCCTACACAGCAGCCAATGAAAATGTTCTTACACAGCAGCCAGATTGTGACATCACAGGGATGCTCTGTGATGTCACAATCTGGCTGATGTGTAGGAACATTTTCATTGGCTGCTGTGTAGGAACATCCTCAATGGCTGCTGTGTAGGAACATCTTCATGTGCAGGAACATCTTCATCGTCCAGGAAGGGTATAAAAGGGGGCCGTGCCGCCCTGAGAGTCACTAGATAGATAGATATAGATAGATAGATAGATAGATAGATAGATAGATAGATAGATAGATAGATAGATAGATAGATAGATAGATAGATAGATAGATAGATAGATAGATAGATAGATAGATAGATAGATAGATAGAGACAGCAGCCAATGAGACTGTTCCTACACAGCAGCCAATGAAGATGTTCCTACACAGCAGCCATTGAGGATGTTCCTACACAGCAGCCAATGAAAATGTTCTTACACATCAGCCAGATTGTGACATCACAGGGATGCTCTGTGATGTCACAATCTGGCTGCTGTGTAGGAACATTTTCATTGGCTGCTGTGTAGGAACATCCTCAATGGCTGCTGTGTAGGAACATCTTCATGTGCAGGAACATCTTCATCGTCCAGGAAGGGTATAAAAGGGGGCCGCGCCGCCCTGAGAGTCACTAGATGGATAGATAGAGATAGAGACATATAGATAGATAGATAGATAGATAGATAGATAGATAGATAGATAGATAGATAGATAGATAGATAGATAGATAGATAGATAGATAGATAGATAGATAGACACAGCAGCCAATGAGACTGTTCCTACACAGCAGCCAATGAAGATGTTCCTACACAGCAGCCATTGAGGATGTTCCTACACAGCAGCCAATGAAAATGTTCTTACACAGCAGCCAGATTGTGACATCACAGGGATGCTCTGTGATTTCACAATCTGGCTGCTGTGTAGGAACATTTTCATTGGCTGCTGTGTAGGAACATCCTCAATGGCTGCTGTGTAGGAACATCTTCATGTGCAGGAACATCTTCATCGTCCAGGAAGGGTATAAAAGGGGGCCGCGCCGCCCTGAGAGTCACTAGATAGATAGATAGAGATAGAGTTAGATAGATAGATAGATAGATAGATAGATAGATAGATAGATAGATAGATAGATAGATAGATAGATAGATAGATAGATAGATAGATAGATAGATAGATAGATAGATAGACACAGCAGCCAATGAGACTGTTCCTACACAGCAGCCAATGAAGATGTTCCTACACAGCAGCCATTGAGGATGTTCCTACACAGCAGCCAATGAAAATGTTCTTACACAGCAGCCAGATTGTGACATCACAGGGATGCTCTGTGATGTCACAATCTGGCTGCTGTGTAGGAACATTTTCATTGGCTGCTGTGTAGGAACATCCTCAATGGCTGCTGTGTAGGAACATCTTCATGTGCAGGAACATCTTCATCGTCCAGGAAGGGTATAAAAGGGGGCCGCGCCGCCCTGAGAGTCACTAGATAGATAGATAGAGATAGAGATAGATAGATAGATAGATAGATAGATAGATAGATAGATAGATAGATAGATAGATAGATAGATAGATAGATAGATAGACACAGCAGCCAATGAGACTGTTCCTACACAGCAGCCAATGAAGATGTTCCTACACAGCAGCCATTGAGGATGTTCCTACACAGCAGCCAATGAAAATGTTCTTACACAGCAGCCAGATTGTGACATCACAGGGATGCTCTGTGTTGTCACAATATGGCTGCTGTGTAGGAACATTTTCATTGGCTGCTGTGTAGGAACATCCTCAATGGCTGCTGTGTAGGAACATCTTCATGTGCAGGAACATCTTCATCGTCCAGGAAGGGTATAAAAGGGGGCCGCGCCGCCCTGAGAGTCACTAGATAGATAGATAGAGATAGAGACATATAGATAGATAGATAGATAGATAGATAGATAGATAGATAGATAGATAGATAGATAGATAGATAGATAGATAGATAGATAGATAGATAGATAGACACAGCAGCCAATGAGACTGTTCCTACACAGCAGCCAATGAAGATGTTCCTACACAGCAGCCATTGAGGATGTTCCTACACAGCAGCCAATGAAAATGTTCTTACACAGCAGCCAGATTGTGACATCACAGGGATGCTCTGTGATGTCACAATCTGGCTGCTGTGTAGGAACATTTTCATTGGCTGCTGTGTAGGAACATCCTCAATGGCTGCTGTGTAGGAACATCTTCATGTGCAGGAACATCTTCATCGTCCAGGAAGGGTATAAAAGGGGGCCGCGCCGCCCTGAGAGTCACTAGATAGATAGATAGAGATAGAGACATATAGATAGATAGATAGATAGATAGATAGATAGATAGATAGATAGATAGATAGATAGATAGATAGATAGATAGATAGATAGATAGATAGACACAGCAGCCAATGAGACTGTTCCTACACAGCAGCCAATGAAGATGTTCCTACACAGCAGCCATTGAGGATGTTCCTACACAGCAGCCAATGAAAATGTTCTTACACAGCAGCCAGATTGTGACATCACAGGGATGCTCTGTGATGTCACAATCTGGCTGCTGTGTAGGAACATTTTCATTGGCTGCTGTGTAGGAACATCCTCAATGGCTGCTGTGTAGGAACATCTTCATGTGCAGGAACATCTTCATCGTCCAGGAAGGGTATAAAAGGGGGCCGCGCCGCCCTGAGAGTCACTAGATAGAAAGATAGAGATAGAGACATATAGATAGATAGATAGATAGATAGATAGATAGATAGATAGATAGATAGATAGATAGATAGATAGATAGATAGATAGATAGATAGATAGATAGATAGATAGATAGATAGATAGATAGATAGATAGATAGACACAGCAGCCAATGAGACTGTTCCTACACAGCAGCCAATGAAGATGTTCCTACACAGCAGCCATTGAGGATGTTCCTACACAGCAGCCAATGAAAATGTTCTTACACAGCAGCCAGATTGTGACATCACAGGGATGCTCTGTGATGTCACAATCTGGCTGCTGTGTAGGAACATTTTCATTGGCTGCTGTGTAGGAACATCCTCAATGGCTGCTGTGTAGGAACATCTTCATGTGCAGGAACATCTTCATCGTCCAGGAAGGGTATAAAAGGGGGCCGTGCCGCCCTGAGAGTCACTAGATAGATAGAGATAGAGACATATAGATAGATAGATAGATAGATAGATAGATAGATAGATAGATAGATAGATAGATAGATAGATAGATAGATAGATAGATAGATAGATAGATAGACACAGCAGCCAATGAGACTGTTCCTACACAGCAGCCAATGAAGATGTTCCTACACAGCAGCCATTGAGGATGTTCCTACACAGCAGCCAATAAAAATGTTCTTACACAGCAGCCAGATTGTGACATCACAGGGATGCTCTGTGATGTCACAATCTGGCTGCTGTGTAGGAACATTTTCATTGGCTGCTGTGTAGGAACATCCTCAATGGCTGCTGTGTAGGAACATCTTCATGTGCAGGAACATCTTCATCGTCCAGGAAGGGTATAAAAGGGGGCCGCGCCGCCCTGAGAGTCACTAGATAGATAGATAGAGATAGAGACATATAGATAGATAGATAGATAGATAGATAGATAGATAGATAGATAGATAGATAGATAGATAGATAGATAGATAGATAGACACAGCAGCCAATGAGACTGTTCCTACACAGCAGCCAATGAAGATGTTCCTACACAGCAGCCATTGAGGATGTTCCTACACAGCAGCCAATGAAAATGTTCTTACACAGCAGCCAGATTGTGACATCACAGGGATGCTCTGTGATGTCACAATCTGGCTGCTGTGTAGGAACATTTTCATTGGCTGCTGTGTAGGAACATCCTCAATGGCTGCTGTGTAGGAACATCTTCATGTGCAGGAACATCTTCATCGTCCAGGAAGGGTATAAAAGGGGGCCGCGCCGCCCTGAGAGTCACTAGATAGAAAGATAGAGATAGAGACATATAGATAGATAGATAGATAGATAGATAGATAGATAGATAGATAGATAGATAGATAGATAGACACAGCAGCCAATGAGACTGTTCCTACACAGCAGCCAATGAAGATGTTCCTACACAGCAGCCATTGAGGATGTTCCTACACAGCAGCCAATGAAAATGTTCTTACACAGCAGCCAGATTGTGACATCACAGGGATGCTCTGTGATGTCACAATCTGGCTGCTGTGTAGGAACATTTTCATTGGCTGCTGTGTAGGAACATCCTCAATGGCTGCTGTGTAGGAACATCTTCATGTGCAGGAACATCTTCATCGTCCAGGAAGGGTATAAAAGGGGGCCGTGCCGCCCTGAGAGTCACTAGATAGATAGAGATAGAGACATATAGATAGATAGATAGATAGATAGATAGATAGATAGATAGATAGATAGATAGATAGATAGATAGATAGATAGATAGATAGATAGATAGATAGATAGAGACAGCAGCCAATGAGACTGTTCCTACACAGCAGCCAATGAAGATGTTCCTACACAGCAGCCATTGAGGATGTTCCTACACAGCAGCCAATGAAAATGTTCTTACACAGCAGCCAGATTGTGACATCACAGGGATGCTCTGTTATGTCACAATCAGGCTGCTGTGTAGGAACATTTTCATTGGCTGCTGTGTAGGAACATCCTCAATGGCTGCTGTGTAGGAACATCTTCATGTGCAGGAACATCTTCATCGTCCAGGAAGGGTATAAAAGGGGGCCGCGCCGCCCTGAGAGTCACTAGATGGATAGATAGAGATAGAGACATATAGATAGATAGATAGATAGATAGATAGATAGATAGATAGATAGATAGATAGATAGATAGATAGATAGATAGATAGATAGACACAGCAGCCAATGAGACTGTTCCTACACAGCAGCCAATGAAGATGTTCCTACACAGCAGCCATTGAGGATGTTCCTACACAGCAGCCAATGAAAATGTTCTTACACAGCAGCCAGATTGTGACATCACAGGGATGCTCTGTGATGTCACAATCTGGCTGCTGTGTAGGAACATTTTCATTGGCTGCTGTGTAGGAACATCCTCAATGGCTGCTGTGTAGGAACATCTTCATGTGCAGGAACATCTTCATCGTCCAGGAAGGGTATAAAAGGGGGCCGCGCCGCCCTGAGAGTCACTAGATAGATAGATAGAGATAGAGACATATAGATAGATTGATAGATAGATAGATAGATAGATAGATAGATAGATAGATAGATAGATAGATAGATAGATAGATAGATAGATAGATAGATAGATAGACACAGCAGCCAATGAGACTGTTCCTACACAGCAGCCAATGAAGATGTTCCTACACAGCAGCCATTGAGGATGTTCCTACACAGCAGCCAATGAAAATGTTCTTACACAGCAGCCATATTGTGACATCACAGGGATGCTCTGTGATGTCACAATCTGGCTGCTGTGTAGGAACATTTTCATTGGCTGCTGTGTAGGAACATCCTCAATGGCTGCTGTGTAGGAACATCTTCATGTGCAGGAACATCTTCATCGTCCAGGAAGGGTATAAAAGGGGGCCGCGCCGCCCTGAGAGTCACTAGATGGATAGATAGAGATAGAGACATATAGATAGATAGATAGATAGATAGATAGATAGATAGATAGATATATAGATAGATAGAGAGATAGATAGATAGATAGATAGATAGATAGATAGATAGATAGATAGATAGATAGATAGATAGATAGATAGATAGATAGATAGATAGACACAGCAGCCAATGAGACTGTTCCTACACAGCAGCCAATGAAGATGTTCCTACACAGCAGCCATTGAGGATGTTCCTACACAGCAGCCAATGAAAATGTTCTTACACAGCAGCCAGATTGTGACATCACAGGGATGCTCTGTGATGTCACAATCTGGCTGATGTGTAGGAACATTTTCATTGGCTGCTGTGTAGGAACATCCTCAATGGCTGCTGTGTAGGAACATCTTCATGTGCAGGAACATCTTCATCGTCCAGGAAGGGTATAAAAGGGGGCCGTGCCGCCCTGAGAGTCACTAGATAGATAGATAGAGATAGAGACATATAGATAGATAGATAGATAGATAGATAGATAAATAGATAGATAGATAGATAGATAGATAGATAGATAGATAGATAGATAGATAGATAGATAGATAGATAGATAGATAGATAGATAGATAGATAGATAGATAGATAGAGACAGCAGCCAATGAGACTGTTCCTACACAGCAGCCAATGAAGATGTTCCTACACAGCAGCCATTGAGGATGTTCCTACACAGCAGCCAATGAAAATGTTCTTACACAGCAGCCAGATTGTGACATCACAGGGATGCTCTGTTATGTCACAATCAGGCTGCTGTGTAGGAACATTTTCATTGGCTGCTGTGTAGGAACATCCTCAATGGCTGCTGTGTAGGAACATCTTCATGTGCAGGAACATCTTCATCGTCCAGGAAGGGTATAAAAGGGGGCCGCGCCGCCCTGAGAGTCACTAGATGGATAGATAGAGATAGAGACATATAGATAGATAGATAGATAGATAGATAGATAGATAGATAGATAGATAGATAGATAGATAGATAGATAGATAGATAGATAGATAGATAGATAGATAGATAGATAGACACAGCAGCCAATGAGACTGTTCCTACACAGCAGCCAATGAAGATGTTCCTACACAGCAGCCATTGAGGATGTTCCTACACAGCAGCCAATGAAAATGTTCTTACACAGCAGCCAGATTGTGACATCACAGGGATGCTCTGTGATGTCACAATCTGGCTGCTGTGTAGGAACATTTTCATTGGCTGCTGTGTAGGAACATCCTCAATGGCTGCTGTGTAGGAACATCTTCATGTGCAGGAACATCTTCATCGTCCAGGAAGGGTATAAAAGGGGGCCGCGCCGCCCTGAGAGTCACTAGATAGATAGATAGAGATAGAGACATATAGATAGATAGATAGATAGATAGATAGATAGATAGATAGATAGATAGATAGATAGATAGATAGATAGATAGATAGATAGATAGATAGATAGATAGATAGATAGATAGACACAGCAGCCAATGAGACTGTTCCTACACAGCAGCCAATGAAGATGTTCCTACACAGCAGCCATTGAGGATGTTCCTACACAGCAGCCAATGAAAATGTTCTTACACAGCAGCCATATTGTGACATCACAGGGATGCTCTGTGATGTCACAATCTGGCTGCTGTGTAGGAACATTTTCATTGGCTGCTGTGTAGGAACATCCTCAATGGCTGCTGTGTAGGAACATCTTCATGTGCAGGAACATCTTCATCGTCCAGGAAGGGTATAAAAGGGGGCCGCGCCGCCCTGAGAGTCACTAGATGGATAGATAGAGATAGAGACATATAGATAGATAGATAGATAGATAGATAGATAGATAGATAGATAGATAGATAGATAGATAGATAGATAGATAGATAGATAGATAGATAGATAGATAGATAGACACAGCAGCCAATGAGACTGTTCCTACACATCAGCCAATGAAGATGTTCCTACACAGCAGCCATTGAGGATGTTCCTACACAGCAGCCAATGAAAATGTTCTTACACAGCAGCCAGATTGTGACATCACAGGGATGCTCTGTGATGTCACAATCTGGCTGCTGTGTAGGAACATTTTCATTGGCTGCTGTGTAGGAACATCCTCAATGGCTGCTGTGTAGGAACATCTTCATGTGCAGGAACATCTTCATCGTCCAGGAAGGGTATAAAAGGGGGCCGTGCCGCCCTGAGAGTCACTAGATAGATAGATAGAGATAGAGACATATAGATAGATAGATAGATAGATAGATAGATAGATAGATAGATAGATAGATAGATAGATAGATAGATAGATAGATAGACACAGCAGCCAATGAGACTGTTCCTACACAGCAGCCAATGAAGATGTTCCTACACAGCAGCCATTGAGGATGTTCCTACACAGCAGCCAATGAAAATGTTCTTACACAGCAGCCAGATTGTGACATCACAGGGATGCTCTGTGATGTCACAATCTGGCTGCTGTGTAGGAACATTTTCATTGGCTGCTGTGTAGGAACATCCTCAATGGCTGCTGTGTAGGAACATCTTCATGTGCAGGAACATCTTCATCGTCCAGGAAGGGTATAAAAGGGGGCCGCGCCGCCCTGAGAGTCACTAGATAGATAGATAGAGATAGAGACATATAGATAGATAGATAGATAGATAGATAGATAGATAGATAGATAGATAGATAGATAGATAGATAGATAGATAGATAGATAGATAGATAGATAGATAGATAGACACAGCAGCCAATGAGACTGTTCCTACACAGCAGCCAATGAAGATGTTCCTACACAGCAGCCATTGAGGATGTTCCTACACAGCAGCCAATGAAAATGTTCTTACACAGCAGCCATATTGTGACATCACAGGGATGCTCTGTGATGTCACAATCTGGCTGCTGTGTAGGAACATTTTCATTGGCTGCTGTGTAGGAACATCCTCAATGGCTGCTGTGTAGGAACATCTTCATGTGCAGGAACATCTTCATCGTCCAGGAAGGGTATAAAAGGGGGCCGCGCCGCCCTGAGAGTCACTAGATGGATAGATAGAGATAGAGACATATAGATAGATAGATAGATAGATAGATAGATAGATAGATAGATAGATAGATAGATAGATAGATAGATAGATAGATAGATAGATAGATAGATAGATAGATAGATAGATAGACACAGCAGCCAATGAGACTGTTCCTACACAGCAGCCAATGAAGATGTTCCTACACAGCAGCCATTGAGGATGTTCCTACACAGCAGCCAATGAAAATGTTCTTACACAGCAGCCAGATTGTGACATCACAGGGATGCTCTGTGATGTCACAATCTGGCTGCTGTGTAGGAACATTTTCATTGGCTGCTGTGTAGGAACATCCTCAATGGCTGCTGTGTAGGAACATCTTCATGTGCAGGAACATCTTCATCGTCCAGGAAGGGTATAAAAGGGGGCCGTGCCGCCCTGAGAGTCACTAGATAGATAGATAGAGATAGAGACATATAGATAGATAGATAGATAGATAGATAGATAGATAGATAGATAGATAGATAGATAGATAGATAGATAGATAGATAGATAGATAGATAGATAGATAGATAGATAGAGACAGCAGCCAATGAGACTGTTCCTACACAGCAGCCAATGAAGATGTTCCTACACAGCAGCCATTGAGGATGTTCCTACACAGCAGCCAATGAAAATGTTCTTACACAGCAGCCAGATTGTGACATCACAGGGATGCTCTGTTATGTCACAATCAGGCTGCTGTGTAGGAACATTTTCATTGGCTGCTGTGTAGGAACATCCTCAATGGCTGCTGTGTAGGAACATCTTCATGTGCAGGAACATCTTCATCGTCCAGGAAGGGTATAAAAGGGGGCCGCGCCGCCCTGAGAGTCACTAGATGGATAGATAGAGATAGAGACATATAGATAGATAGATAGATAGATAGATAGATAGATAGATAGATAGATAGATAGATAGATAGATAGATAGATAGATAGATAGATAGATAGATAGATAGATAGATAGATAGATAGATAGATAGATAGACACAGCAGCCAATGAGACTGTTCCTACACAGCAGCCAATGAAGATGTTCCTACACAGCAGCCATTGAGGATGTTCCTACACAGCAGCCAATGAAAATGTTCTTACACAGCAGCCAGATTGTGACATCACAGGGATGCTCTGTGATGTCACAATCTGGCTGCTGTGTAGGAACATTTTCATTGGCTGCTGTGTAGGAACATCCTCAATGGCTGCTGTGTAGGAACATCTTCATGTGCAGGAACATCTTCATCGTCCAGGAAGGGTATAAAAGGGGGCCGCGCCGCCCTGAGAGTCACTAGATAGATAGATAGAGATAGAGACATATAGATAGATAGATAGATAGATAGATAGATAGATAGATAGATAGATAGATAGATAGATAGATAGATAGATAGATAGATAGATAGATAGATAGACACAGCAGCCAATGAGACTGTTCCTACACAGCAGCCAATGAAGATGTTCCTACACAGCAGCCATTGAGGATGTTCCTACACAGCAGCCAATGAAAATGTTCTTACACAGCAGCCAGATTGTGACATCACAGGGATGCTCTGTGATGTCACAATCTGGCTGCTGTGTAGGAACATTTTCATTGGCTGCTGTGTAGGAACATCCTCAATGGCTGCTGTGTAGGAACATCTTCATGTGCAGGAACATCTTCATCGTCCAGGAAGGGTATAAAAGGGGGCCGCGCCGCCCTGAGAGTCACTAGATAGATAGATAGAGATAGAGACATATAGATAGATAGATAGATAGATAGATAGATAGATAGATAGATAGATAGATAGATAGATAGATAGATAGATAGATAGATAGATAGATAGATAGATAGATAGATAGACACAGCAGCCAATGAGACTGTTCCTACACAGCAGCCAATGAAGATGTTCCTACACAGCAGCCATTGAGGATGTTCCTACACAGCAGCCAATGAAAATGTTCTTACACAGCAGCCAGATTGTGACATCACAGGGATGCTCTGTGATGTCACAATCTGGCTGCTGTGTAGGAACATTTTCATTGGCTGCTGTGTAGGAACATCCTCAATGGCTGCTGTGTAGGAACATCTTCATGTGCAGGAACATCTTCATCGTCCAGGAAGGGTATAAAAGGGGGCCGTGCCGCCCTGAGAGTCACTAGATAGATAGAGATAGAGACATATAGATAGATAGATAGATAGATAGATAGATAGATAGATAGATAGATAGATAGATAGATAGATAGATAGATAGATAGATAGATAGATAGATAGATAGATAGAGACAGCAGCCAATGAGACTGTTCCTACACAGCAGCCAATGAAGATGTTCCTACACAGCAGCCATTGAGGATGTTCCTACACAGCAGCCAATGAAAATGTTCTTACACAGCAGCCAGATTGTGACATCACAGGGATGCTCTGTTATGTCACAATCAGGCTGCTGTGTAGGAACATTTTCATTGGCTGCTGTGTAGGAACATCCTCAATGGCTGCTGTGTAGGAACATCTTCATGTGCAGGAACATCTTCATCGTCCAGGAAGGGTATAAAAGGGGGCCGCGCCGCCCTGAGAGTCACTAGATGGATAGATAGAGATAGAGACATATAGATAGATAGATAGATAGATAGATAGATAGATAGATAGATAGATAGATAGATAGATAGATAGATAGATAGATAGATAGATAGATAGATAGATAGATAGATAGATAGACACAGCAGCCAATGAGACTGTTCCTACACAGCAGCCAATGAAGATGTTCCTACACAGCAGCCATTGAGGATGTTCCTACACAGCAGCCAATGAAAATGTTCTTACACAGCAGCCAGATTGTGACATCACAGGGATGCTCTGTGATGTCACAATCTGGCTGCTGTGTAGGAACATTTTCATTGGCTGCTGTGTAGGAACATCCTCAATGGCTGCTGTGTAGGAACATCTTCATGTGCAGGAACATCTTCATCGTCCAGGAAGGGTATAAAAGGGGGCCGCGCCGCCCTGAGAGTCACTAGATAGATAGATAGAGATAGAGACATATAGATAGATAGATAGATAGATAGATAGATAGATAGATAGATAGATAGATAGATAGATAGATAGATAGATAGATAGATAGATAGATAGATAGATAGATAGATAGATAGATAGACACAGCAGCCAATGAGACTGTTCCTACACAGCAGCCAATGAAGATGTTCCTACACAGCAGCCATTGAGGATGTTCCTACACAGCAGCCAATGAAAATGTTCTTACACAGCAGCCAGATTGTGACATCACAGGGATGCTCTGTGATGTCACAATCTGGCTGCTGTGTAGGAACATTTTCATTGGCTGCTGTGTAGGAACATCCTCAATGGCTGCTGTGTAGGAACATCTTCATGTGCAGGAACATCTTCATCGTCCAGGAAGGGTATAAAAGGGGGCCGCGCCGCCCTGAGAGTCACTAGATAGATAGATAGAGATAGAGACATATAGATAGATAGATAGATAGATAGATAGATAGATAGATAGATAGATAGATAGATAGATAGATAGACACAGCAGCCAATGAGACTGTTCCTACACAGCAGCCAATGAAGATGTTCCTACACAGCAGCCATTGAGGATGTTCCTACACAGCAGCCAATGAAAATGTTCTTACACAGCAGCCAGATTGTGACATCACAGGGATGCTCTGTGATGTCACAATCTGGCTGCTGTGTAGGAACATTTTCATTGGCTGCTGTGTAGGAACATCCTCAATGGCTGCTGTGTAGGAACATCTTCATGTGCAGGAACATCTTCATCGTCCAGGAAGGGTATAAAAGGGGGCCGCGCCGCCCTGAGAGTCACTAGATAGATAGATAGAGATAGAGACATATAGATAGATAGATAGATAGATAGATAGATAGATAGATAGATAGATAGATAGATAGATAGATAGATAGATAGATAGATAGATAGATAGATAGATAGATAGACACAGCAGCCAATGAGACTGTTCCTACACAGCAGCCAATGAAGATGTTCCTACACAGCAGCCATTGAGGATGTTCCTACACAGCAGCCAATGAAAATGTTCTTACACAGCAGCCAGATTGTGACATCACAGGGATGCTCTGTGTTGTCACAATCTGGCTGCTGTGTAGGAACATTTTCATTGGCTGCTGTGTAGGAACATCCTCAATGGCTGCTGTGTAGGAACATCTTCATGTGCAGGAACATCTTCATCGTCCAGGAAGGGTATAAAAGGGGGCCGCGCCGCCCTGAGAGTCACTAGATAGATAGATAGAGATAGAGATAGAGACATATAGATAGATAGATAGATAGATAGATAGATAGATAGATAGATAGATAGATAGATATATAGACACAGCAGCCAATGAGACTGTTCCTACACAGCAGCCAATGAAGATGTTCCTACACAGCAGCCATTGAGGATGTTCCTACACAGCAGCCAATGAAAATGTTCTTACACAGCAGCCAGATTGTGACATCACAGGGATGCTCTGTGTTGTCACAATATGGCTGCTGTGTAGGAACATTTTCATTGGCTGCTGTGTAGGAACATCCTCAATGGCTGCTGTGTAGGAACATCTTCATGTGCAGGAACATCTTCATCGTCCAGGAAGGGTATAAAAGGGGGCCGCGCCGCCCTGAGAGTCACTAGATAGATAGATAGAGATAGAGACATATAGATAGATAGATAGATAGATAGATAGATAGATAGATAGATAGATAGATAGATAGATAGATAGATAGATAGATAGATAGATAGACACAGCAGCCAATGAGACTGTTCCTACACAGCAGCCAATGAAGATGTTCCTACACAGCAGCCATTGAGGATGTTCCTACACAGCAGCCAATGAAAATGTTCTTACACAGCAGCCAGATTGTGACATCACAGGGATGCTCTGTGATGTCACAATCTGGCTGCTGTGTAGGAACATTTTCATTGGCTGCTGTGTAGGAACATCCTCAATGGCTGCTGTGTAGGAACATCTTCATGTGCAGGAACATCTTCATCGTCCAGGAAGGGTATAAAAGGGGGCCGCGCCGCCCTGAGAGTCACTAGATAGATAGATAGAGATAGAGACATATAGATAGATAGATAGATAGATAGATAGATAGATAGATAGATAGATAGATAGATAGATAGATAGACACAGCAGCCAATGAGACTGTTCCTACACAGCAGCCAATGAAGATGTTCCTACACAGCAGCCATTGAGGATGTTCCTACACAGCAGCCAATGAAAATGTTCTTACACAGCAGCCAGATTGTGACATCACAGGGATGCTCTGTGTTGTCACAATCTGGCTGCTGTGTAGGAACATTTTCATTGGCTGCTGTGTAGGAACATCCTCAATGGCTGCTGTGTAGGAACATCTTCATGTGCAGGAACATCTTCATCGTCCAGGAAGGGTATAAAAGGGGGCCGCGCCGCCCTGAGAGTCACTAGATAGATAGATAGAGATAGAGACATATAGATAGATAGATAGATAGATAGATAGATAGATAGATAGATAGATAGATAGATAGATAGATAGATAGATAGATAGATAGATAGATAGATAGATAGATAGATAGATAGATAGATAGATAGATAGACAGACACAGCAGCCAATGAGACTGTTCCTACACAGCAGCCAATGAAGATGTTCCTACACAGCAGCCATTGAGGATGTTCCTACACAGCAGCCAATGAAAATGTTCTTACACAGCAGCCAGATTGTGACATCACAGGGATGCTCTGTGTTGTCACAATATGGCTGCTGTGTAGGAACATTTTCATTGGCTGCTGTGTAGGAACATCCTCAATGGCTGCTGTGTAGGAACATCTTCATGTGCAGGAACATCTTCATCGTCCAGGAAGGGTATAAAAGGGGGCCGCGCCGCCCTGAGAGTCACTAGATAGATAGATAGAGATAGAGACATATAGATAGATAGATAGATAGATAGATAGATAGATAGATAGATAGATAGATAGATAGATAGATAGATAGATAGATAGATAGATAGATATATAGATAGATAGATAGATAGATAGACACAGCAGCCAATGAGACTGTTCCTACACAGCAGCCAATGAAGATGTTCCTACACAGCAGCCATTGAGGATGTTCCTACACAGCAGCCAATGAAAATGTTCTTACACAGCAGCCAGATTGTGACATCACAGGGATGCTCTGTGATGTCACAATCTGGCTGCTGTGTAGGAACATTTTCATTGGCTGCTGTGTAGGAACATCCTCAATGGCTGCTGTGTAGGAACATCTTCATGTGCAGGAACATCTTCATCGTCCAGGAAGGGTATAAAAGGGGGCCGCGCCGCCCTGAGAGTCACTAGATAGATAGATAGAGATAGAGACATATAGATAGATAGATAGATAGATAGATAGATAGATAGATAGATAGATAGATAGATAGATAGATAGATAGATAGATAGATAGATAGATAGATAGATAGATAGACACAGCAGCCAATGAGACTGTTCCTACACAGCAGCCAATGAAGATGTTCCTACACAGCAGCCATTGAGGATGTTCCTACACAGCAGCCAATGAAAATGTTCTTACACAGCAGCCAGATTGTGACATCACAGGGATGCTCTGTGTTGTCACAATCTGGCTGCTGTGTAGGAACATTTTCATTGGCTGCTGTGTAGGAACATCCTCAATGGCTGCTGTGTAGGAACATCTTCATGTGCAGGAACATCTTCATCGTCCAGGAAGGGTATAAAAGGGGGCCGCGCCGCCCTGAGAGTCACTAGATAGATAGATAGAGATAGAGACATATAGATAGATAGATAGATAGATAGATAGATAGATAGATAGATAGATAGATAGAAAGATAGATAGATAGATAGATAGATAGATAGATAGATAGATAGATAGATAGATAGATAGATAGATAGATAGATAGATAGATAGATAGATAGATAGATAGATAGATAGATAGACACAGCAGCCAATGAGACTGTTCCTACACAGCAGCCAATGAAGATGTTCCTACACAGCAGCCATTGAGGATGTTCCTACACAGCAGCCAATGAAAATGTTCTTACACAGCAGCCAGATTGTGACATCACAGGGATGCTCTGTGATGTCACAATCTGGCTGCTGTGTAGGAACATTTTCATTGGCTGCTGTGTAGGAACATCCTCAATGGCTGCTGTGTAGGAACATCTTCATGTGCAGGAACATCTTCATCGTCCAGGAAGGGTATAAAAGGGGGCCGCGCCGCCCTGAGAGTCACTAGATAGATAGATAGAGATAGAGACATATAGATAGATAGATAGATAGATAGATAGATAGATAGATAGATAGATAGATAGATAGATAGATAGATAGATAGATAGATAGATAGATAGATAGATAGATAGATAGACACAGCAGCCAATGAGACTGTTCCTACACAGCAGCCAATGAAGATGTTCCTACACAGCAGCCATTGAGGATGTTCCTACACAGCAGCCAATGAAAATGTTCTTACACAGCAGCCATATTGTGACATCACAGGGATGCTCTGTGATGTCACAATCTGGCTGCTGTGTAGGAACATTTTCATTGGCTGCTGTGTAGGAACATCCTCAATGGCTGCTGTGTAGGAACATCTTCATGTGCAGGAACATCTTCATCGTCCAGGAAGGGTATAAAAGGGGGCCGCGCCGCCCTGAGAGTCACTAGATGGATAGATAGAGATAGAGACATATAGATAGATAGATAGATAGATAGATAGATAGATAGATAGATAGATAGATAGATAGATAGATAGATAGATAGATAGATAGATAGATAGACACAGCAGCCAATGAGACTGTTCCTACACATCAGCCAATGAAGATGTTCCTACACAGCAGCCATTGAGGATGTTCCTACACAGCAGCCAATGAAAATGTTCTTACACAGCAGCCAGATTGTGACATCACAGGGATGCTCTGTGATGTCACAATCTGGCTGCTGTGTAGGAACATTTTCATTGGCTGCTGTGTAGGAACATCCTCAATGGCTGCTGTGTAGGAACATCTTCATGTGCAGGAACATCTTCATCGTCCAGGAAGGGTATAAAAGGGGGCCGTGCCGCCCTGAGAGTCACTAGATAGATAGATAGAGATAGAGACATATAGATAGATAGATAGATAGATAGATAGATAGATAGATAGATAGATAGATAGATAGATAGATAGATAGATAGATAGATAGATAGATAGATAGATAGATAGATAGATAGATAGATAGATAGATAGACACAGCAGCCAATGAGACTGTTCCTACACAGCAGCCAATGAAGATGTTCCTACACAGCAGCCATTGAGGATGTTCCTACACAGCAGCCAATGAAAATGTTCTTACACAGCAGCCATATTGTGACATCACAGGGATGCTCTGTGATGTCACAATCTGGCTGCTGTGTAGGAACATTTTCATTGGCTGCTGTGTAGGAACATCCTCAATGGCTGCTGTGTAGGAACATCTTCATGTGCAGGAACATCTTCATCGTCCAGGAAGGGTATAAAAGGGGGCCGCGCCGCCCTGAGAGTCACTAGATGGATAGATAGAGATAGAGACATATAGATAGATAGATAGATAGATAGATAGATAGATAGATAGATAGATAGATAGATAGATAGATAGATAGATAGATAGATAGATAGATAGATAGATAGATAGATAGATAGATAGACACAGCAGCCAATGAGACTGTTCCTACACAGCAGCCAATGAAGATGTTCCTACACAGCAGCCATTGAGGATGTTCCTACACAGCAGCCAATGAAAATGTTCTTACACAGCAGCCAGATTGTGACATCACAGGGATGCTCTGTGATGTCACAATCTGGCTGCTGTGTAGGAACATTTTCATTGGCTGCTGTGTAGGAACATCCTCAATGGCTGCTGTGTAGGAACATCTTCATGTGCAGGAACATCTTCATCGTCCAGGAAGGGTATAAAAGGGGGCCGTGCCGCCCTGAGAGTCACTAGATAGATAGATAGAGATAGAGACATATAGATAGATAGATAGATAGATAGATAGATAGATAGATAGATAGATAGATAGATAGATAGATAGATAGATAGATAGATAGATAGATAGATAGATAGATAGATAGATAGAGACAGCAGCCAATGAGACTGTTCCTACACAGCAGCCAATGAAGATGTTCCTACACAGCAGCCATTGAGGATGTTCCTACACAGCAGCCAATGAAAATGTTCTTACACAGCAGCCAGATTGTGACATCACAGGGATGCTCTGTTATGTCACAATCAGGCTGCTGTGTAGGAACATTTTCATTGGCTGCTGTGTAGGAACATCCTCAATGGCTGCTGTGTAGGAACATCTTCATGTGCAGGAACATCTTCATCGTCCAGGAAGGGTATAAAAGGGGGCCGCGCCGCCCTGAGAGTCACTAGATGGATAGATAGAGATAGAGACATATAGATAGATAGATAGATAGATAGATAGATAGATAGATAGATAGATAGATAGATAGATAGATAGATAGATAGATAGATAGATAGATAGATAGATAGATAGATAGATAGATAGATAGACACAGCAGCCAATGAGACTGTTCCTACACAGCAGCCAATGAAGATGTTCCTACACAGCAGCCATTGAGGATGTTCCTACACAGCAGCCAATGAAAATGTTCTTACACAGCAGCCAGATTGTGACATCACAGGGATGCTCTGTGATGTCACAATCTGGCTGCTGTGTAGGAACATTTTCATTGGCTGCTGTGTAGGAACATCCTCAATGGCTGCTGTGTAGGAACATCTTCATGTGCAGGAACATCTTCATCGTCCAGGAAGGGTATAAAAGGGGGCCGCGCCGCCCTGAGAGTCACTAGATAGATAGATAGAGATAGAGACATATAGATAGATAGATAGATAGATAGATAGATAGATAGATAGATAGATAGATAGATAGATAGATAGATAGATAGATAGATAGATAGATAGATAGATAGACACAGCAGCCAATGAGACTGTTCCTACACAGCAGCCAATGAAGATGTTCCTACACAGCAGCCATTGAGGATGTTCCTACACAGCAGCCAATGAAAATGTTCTTACACAGCAGCCAGATTGTGACATCACAGGGATGCTCTGTGATGTCACAATCTGGCTGCTGTGTAGGAACATTTTCATTGGCTGCTGTGTAGGAACATCCTCAATGGCTGCTGTGTAGGAACATCTTCATGTGCAGGAACATCTTCATCGTCCAGGAAGGGTATAAAAGGGGGCCGCGCCGCCCTGAGAGTCACTAGATAGATAGATAGAGATAGAGACATATAGATAGATAGATAGATAGATAGATAGATAGATAGATAGATAGATAGATAGATAGATAGATAGATAGACACAGCAGCCAATGAGACTGTTCCTACACAGCAGCCAATGAAGATGTTCCTACACAGCAGCCATTGAGGATGTTCCTACACAGCAGCCAATGAAAATGTTCTTACACAGCAGCCAGATTGTGACATCACAGGGATGCTCTGTGATGTCACAATCTGGCTGCTGTGTAGGAACATTTTCATTGGCTGCTGTGTAGGAACATCCTCAATGGCTGCTGTGTAGGAACATCTTCATGTGCAGGAACATCTTCATCGTCCAGGAAGGGTATAAAAGGGGGCCGCGCCGCCCTGAGAGTCACTAGATGGATAGATAGAGATAGAGACATATAGATAGATAGATAGATAGATAGATAGATAGATAGATAGATAGATAGATAGATAGATAGATAGATAGATAGATAGATAGATAGATAGATAGACACAGCAGCCAATGAGACTGTTCCTACACATCAGCCAATGAAGATGTTCCTACACAGCAGCCATTGAGGATGTTCCTACACAGCAGCCAATGAAAATGTTCTTACACAGCAGCCAGATTGTGACATCACAGGGATGCTCTGTGATGTCACAATCTGGCTGCTGTGTAGGAACATTTTCATTGGCTGCTGTGTAGGAACATCCTCAATGGCTGCTGTGTAGGAACATCTTCATGTGCAGGAACATCTTCATCGTCCAGGAAGGGTATAAAAGGGGGCCGTGCCGCCCTGAGAGTCACTAGATAGATAGATAGAGATAGAGACATATAGATAGATAGATAGATAGATAGATAGATAGATAGATAGATAGATAGATAGATAGATAGATAGATAGATAGATAGATAGATAGATAGATAGATAGATAGATAGATAGATAGATAGACACAGCAGCCAATGAGACTGTTCCTACACAGCAGCCAATGAAGATGTTCCTACACAGCAGCCATTGAGGATGTTCCTACACAGCAGCCAATGAAAATGTTCTTACACAGCAGCCATATTGTGACATCACAGGGATGCTCTGTGATGTCACAATCTGGCTGCTGTGTAGGAACATTTTCATTGGCTGCTGTGTAGGAACATCCTCAATGGCTGCTGTGTAGGAACATCTTCATGTGCAGGAACATCTTCATCGTCCAGGAAGGGTATAAAAGGGGGCCGCGCCGCCCTGAGAGTCACTAGATGGATAGATAGAGATAGAGACATATAGATAGATAGATAGATAGATAGATAGATAGATAGATAGATAGATAGATAGATAGATAGATAGATAGATAGATAGATAGATAGATAGATAGATAGATAGATAGATAGACACAGCAGCCAATGAGACTGTTCCTACACAGCAGCCAATGAAGATGTTCCTACACAGCAGCCATTGAGGATGTTCCTACACAGCAGCCAATGAAAATGTTCTTACACAGCAGCCAGATTGTGACATCACAGGGATGCTCTGTGATGTCACAATCTGGCTGCTGTGTAGGAACATTTTCATTGGCTGCTGTGTAGGAACATCCTCAATGGCTGCTGTGTAGGAACATCTTCATGTGCAGGAACATCTTCATCGTCCAGGAAGGGTATAAAAGGGGGCCGTGCCGCCCTGAGAGTCACTAGATAGATAGATAGAGATAGAGACATATAGATAGATAGATAGATAGATAGATAGATAGATAGATAGATAGATAGATAGATAGATAGATAGATAGATAGATAGATAGATAGATAGATAGATAGATAGATAGATAGATAGAGACAGCAGCCAATGAGACTGTTCCTACACAGCAGCCAATGAAGATGTTCCTACACAGCAGCCATTGAGGATGTTCCTACACAGCAGCCAATGAAAATGTTCTTACACAGCAGCCAGATTGTGACATCACAGGGATGCTCTGTTATGTCACAATCAGGCTGCTGTGTAGGAACATTTTCATTGGCTGCTGTGTAGGAACATCCTCAATGGCTGCTGTGTAGGAACATCTTCATGTGCAGGAACATCTTCATCGTCCAGGAAGGGTATAAAAGGGGGCCGCGCCGCCCTGAGAGTCACTAGATGGATAGATAGAGATAGAGACATATAGATAGATAGATAGATAGATAGATAGATAGATAGATAGATAGATAGATAGATAGATAGATAGATAGATAGATAGATAGATAGATAGATAGATAGATAGACACAGCAGCCAATGAGACTGTTCCTACACAGCAGCCAATGAAGATGTTCCTACACAGCAGCCATTGAGGATGTTCCTACACAGCAGCCAATGAAAATGTTCTTACACAGCAGCCAGATTGTGACATCACAGGGATGCTCTGTGATGTCACAATCTGGCTGCTGTGTAGGAACATTTTCATTGGCTGCTGTGTAGGAACATCCTCAATGGCTGCTGTGTAGGAACATCTTCATGTGCAGGAACATCTTCATCGTCCAGGAAGGGTATAAAAGGGGGCCGCGCCGCCCTGAGAGTCACTAGATAGATAGATAGAGATAGAGACATATAGATAGATAGATAGATAGATAGATAGATAGATAGATAGATAGATAGATAGATAGATAGATAGATAGATAGATAGATAGATAGATAGATAGATAGATAGACACAGCAGCCAATGAGACTGTTCCTACACAGCAGCCAATGAAGATGTTCCTACACAGCAGCCATTGAGGATGTTCCTACACAGCAGCCAATGAAAATGTTCTTACACAGCAGCCAGATTGTGACATCACAGGGATGCTCTGTGATGTCACAATCTGGCTGCTGTGTAGGAACATTTTCATTGGCTGCTGTGTAGGAACATCCTCAATGGCTGCTGTGTAGGAACATCTTCATGTGCAGGAACATCTTCATCGTCCAGGAAGGGTATAAAAGGGGGCCGCGCCGCCCTGAGAGTCACTAGATAGATAGATAGAGATAGAGACATATAGATAGATAGATAGATAGATAGATAGATAGATAGATAGATAGATAGATAGATAGATAGATAGATAGACACAGCAGCCAATGAGACTGTTCCTACACAGCAGCCAATGAAGATGTTCCTACACAGCAGCCATTGAGGATGTTCCTACACAGCAGCCAATGAAAATGTTCTTACACAGCAGCCAGATTGTGACATCACAGGGATGCTCTGTGATGTCACAATCTGGCTGCTGTGTAGGAACATTTTCATTGGCTGCTGTGTAGGAACATCCTCAATGGCTGCTGTGTAGGAACATCTTCATGTGCAGGAACATCTTCATCGTCCAGGAAGGGTATAAAAGGGGGCCGTGCCGCCCTGAGAGTCACTAGATAGATAGAGATAGAGACATATAGATAGATAGATAGATAGATAGATAGATAGATAGATAGATAGATAGATAGATAGATAGATAGATAGATAGATAGATAGATAGATAGATAGATAGAGACAGCAGCCAATGAGACTGTTCCTACACAGCAGCCAATGAAGATGTTCCTACACAGCAGCCATTGAGGATGTTCCTACACAGCAGCCAATGAAAATGTTCTTACACAGCAGCCAGATTGTGACATCACAGGGATGCTCTGTTATGTCACAATCAGGCTGCTGTGTAGGAACATTTTCATTGGCTGCTGTGTAGGAACATCCTCAATGGCTGCTGTGTAGGAACATCTTCATGTGCAGGAACATCTTCATCGTCCAGGAAGGGTATAAAAGGGGGCCGCGCCGCCCTGAGAGTCACTAGATGGATAGATAGAGATAGAGACATATAGATAGATAGATAGATAGATAGATAGATAGATAGATAGATAGATAGATAGATAGATAGATAGATAGATAGATAGATAGATAGATAGATAGATAGATAGACACAGCAGCCAATGAGACTGTTCCTACACAGCAGCCAATGAAGATGTTCCTACACAGCAGCCATTGAGGATGTTCCTACACAGCAGCCAATGAAAATGTTCTTACACAGCAGCCAGATTGTGACATCACAGGGATGCTCTGTGATGTCACAATCTGGCTGCTGTGTAGGAACATTTTCATTGGCTGCTGTGTAGGAACATCCTCAATGGCTGCTGTGTAGGAACATCTTCATGTGCAGGAACATCTTCATCGTCCAGGAAGGGTATAAAAGGGGGCCGCGCCGCCCTGAGAGTCACTAGATAGATAGATAGAGATAGAGACATATAGATAGATAGATAGATAGATAGATAGATAGATAGATAGATAGATAGATAGATAGATAGATAGATAGATAGATAGATAGATAGATAGATAGATAGACACAGCAGCCAATGAGACTGTTCCTACACAGCAGCCAATGAAGATGTTCCTACACAGCAGCCATTGAGGATGTTCCTACACAGCAGCCAATGAAAATGTTCTTACACAGCAGCCAGATTGTGACATCACAGGGATGCTCTGTGATGTCACAATCTGGCTGCTGTGTAGGAACATTTTCATTGGCTGCTGTGTAGGAACATCCTCAATGGCTGCTGTGTAGGAACATCTTCATGTGCAGGAACATCTTCATCGTCCAGGAAGGGTATAAAAGGGGGCCGCGCCGCCCTGAGAGTCACTAGATAGATAGATAGAGATAGAGACATATAGATAGATAGATAGATAGATAGATAGATAGATAGATAGATAGATAGATAGATAGATAGATAGATAGATAGATAGATAGATAGATAGATAGATAGATAGATAGACACAGCAGCCAATGAGACTGTTCCTACACAGCAGCCAATGAAGATGTTCCTACACAGCAGCCATTGAGGATGTTCCTACACAGCAGCCAATGAAAATGTTCTTACACAGCAGCCAGATTGTGACATCACAGGGATGCTCTGTGATGTCACAATCTGGCTGCTGTGTAGGAACATTTTCATTGGCTGCTGTGTAGGAACATCCTCAATGGCTGCTGTGTAGGAACATCTTCATGTGCAGGAACATCTTCATCGTCCAGGAAGGGTATAAAAGGGGGCCGCGCCGCCCTGAGAGTCACTAGATAGATAGATAGAGATAGAGACATATAGATAGATAGATAGATAGATAGATAGATAGATAGATAGATAGATAGATAGATAGATAGATAGATAGATAGATAGATAGACACAGCAGCCAATGAGACTGTTCCTACACAGCAGCCAATGAAGATGTTCCTACACAGCAGCCATTGAGGATGTTCCTACACAGCAGCCAATGAAAATGTTCTTACACAGCAGCCAGATTGTGACATCACAGGGATGCTCTGTGATGTCACAATCTGGCTGCTGTGTAGGAACATTTTCATTGGCTGCTGTGTAGGAACATCCTCAATGGCTGCTGTGTAGGAACATCTTCATGTGCAGGAACATCTTCATCGTCCAGGAAGGGTATAAAAGGGGGCCGCGCCGCCCTGAGAGTCACTAGATGGATAGATAGAGATAGAGACATATAGATAGATAGATAGATAGATAGATAGATAGATAGATAGATAGATAGATAGATAGATAGATAGATAGATAGATAGATAGATAGATAGATAGACACAGCAGCCAATGAGACTGTTCCTACACATCAGCCAATGAAGATGTTCCTACACAGCAGCCATTGAGGATGTTCCTACACAGCAGCCAATGAAAATGTTCTTACACAGCAGCCAGATTGTGACATCACAGGGATGCTCTGTGATGTCACAATCTGGCTGCTGTGTAGGAACATTTTCATTGGCTGCTGTGTAGGAACATCCTCAATGGCTGCTGTGTAGGAACATCTTCATGTGCAGGAACATCTTCATCGTCCAGGAAGGGTATAAAAGGGGGCCGTGCCGCCCTGAGAGTCACTAGATAGATAGATAGAGATAGAGACATATAGATAGATAGATAGATAGATAGATAGATAGATAGATAGATAGATAGATAGATAGATAGATAGATAGATAGATAGATAGATAGATAGATAGATAGATAGATAGACACAGCAGCCAATGAGACTGTTCCTACACAGCAGCCAATGAAGATGTTCCTACACAGCAGCCATTGAGGATGTTCCTACACAGCAGCCAATGAAAATGTTCTTACACAGCAGCCATATTGTGACATCACAGGGATGCTCTGTGATGTCACAATCTGGCTGCTGTGTAGGAACATTTTCATTGGCTGCTGTGTAGGAACATCCTCAATGGCTGCTGTGTAGGAACATCTTCATGTGCAGGAACATCTTCATCGTCCAGGAAGGGTATAAAAGGGGGCCGCGCCGCCCTGAGAGTCACTAGATGGATAGATAGAGATAGAGACATATAGATAGATAGATAGATAGATAGATAGATAGATAGATAGATAGATAGATAGATAGATAGATAGATAGATAGATAGATAGATAGATAGATAGATAGATAGACACAGCAGCCAATGAGACTGTTCCTACACAGCAGCCAATGAAGATGTTCCTACACAGCAGCCATTGAGGATGTTCCTACACAGCAGCCAATGAAAATGTTCTTACACAGCAGCCAGATTGTGACATCACAGGGATGCTCTGTGATGTCACAATCTGGCTGCTGTGTAGGAACATTTTCATTGGCTGCTGTGTAGGAACATCCTCAATGGCTGCTGTGTAGGAACATCTTCATGTGCAGGAACATCTTCATCGTCCAGGAAGGGTATAAAAGGGGGCCGTGCCGCCCTGAGAGTCACTAGATAGATAGATAGAGATAGAGACATATAGATAGATAGATAGATAGATAGATAGATAGATAGATAGATAGATAGATAGATAGATAGATAGATAGATAGATAGATAGATAGATAGATAGATAGATAGATAGATAGAGACAGCAGCCAATGAGACTGTTCCTACACAGCAGCCAATGAAGATGTTCCTACACAGCAGCCATTGAGGATGTTCCTACACAGCAGCCAATGAAAATGTTCTTACACAGCAGCCAGATTGTGACATCACAGGGATGCTCTGTTATGTCACAATCAGGCTGCTGTGTAGGAACATTTTCATTGGCTGCTGTGTAGGAACATCCTCAATGGCTGCTGTGTAGGAACATCTTCATGTGCAGGAACATCTTCATCGTCCAGGAAGGGTATAAAAGGGGGCCGCGCCGCCCTGAGAGTCACTAGATGGATAGATAGAGATAGAGACATATATCAATCAACTTTTATTAAGCAGACTCATGGTCCATTACAAAACACATACAACAAAAATTAAAAAAGGCAACAATACCAGTGTTTCCACATAGGTGACTGGTATCTCACCGCACTAAAAACAGGATTTGACAGCAGCACAATAATGGAATTCTGAGAACCATTCAGTCGGCATATAAATTTGTACATCAGATTCCTCAACAGGGCATGAAACGTATTGACGCCTGCACTACAAAACAGTTCACTTGCACTGTACCACCTTGGCTTTTTAAGCAATATACGCATGCAGTCATTATAGGCAACCTTAAGCTTATGGATGCTAGCCTTTTTAAACTTTATCCACAAGGGAGCAGTGTAGAGAGGAGTACAGTACGCTCTAAACAGGCTGATCTTGACATTGTCTGAGCACCAGTGGAATTTCCTAACCAACATGTTAGCTTGTGCATATAACATGCGGCGCTGTCTATACAAGTCATCATCGTCAGACATTTGATCTGTGATGACATGTCCCAGATACTTAGCTTTACAGCAGACAGATAGAACTTGCCCTGAGAGGTAAAATGATGGGAAGATTAGATCTTTGTCCCCTTTTGTTTTACAGATCATGACAATGCTCTTTTTAGAATTGTATTTCACATCAAATTGGACACCATACTCAGAGCATATATTCAACATCTGTTGGAACCCAGCACTGCTAGGAGAGAAAATAGCCAGATCATCGGCATACATAAGATGGTTTACCAGGGTGTTACCAATCATACATCCTGTTTTACAGCCTCTTAGCTGGTCAGATAAATCGTTCATGTACACATTAAAGAGGGCTGGTGAGAGTAGCCCCCCCTGGCGAACCCCATTACCAACCAATATGCCAGGACCCTAATTATACTGTTAGGCACTCCTCTTTGACTCAGTTTTATGAACAGCTTATGATGGTTGACTCGATCAAAAGCTTTAGAGGCATCAATAAAACCAATTAACACAGAGGAATTCTGTCTTCTATACATTTCAACAGTTTCCTTCAGGGCATAGATCCATAAATCAGTACCATGCTTAGCCTTGAAGCCAAACTGGTTGTCTGTGGTACCAAAATAAAAACATAATCTGTCTAATAAAATTCTTTCCAGGACTTTGGATAACACACTAGCTAGAGCAATTGGTCTGTAATTATCCAAGCTCCCCACCTTGCCCGCTTTGTCCTTGATGACAGGCACCAGAGTAACAGACAACATGGAGTCCGGCAGCAGACCATGATTCATAAGGCCAGTAAAACAGATGGCGAGAAGGGCAGCGACCCTCGGACTTGCAAGTTTGAGGTGCTCTGCAGTGATCTGATCTAAGCCGCTAGCTTTGTTATCAGCTAGCTGTGTAATAGCTTGATAGACCTCATTGGCTGTTGTTCCCACTGTGTCACTGTTGGCAATGTTGCCCACTTTGTAGGGGTCACTTTTAACACAATTGAATAGCTCAGAATAATGTTGTCTCCACAAATCAGCTATGTTGTCGGCTCCCGAGACTCCTTCTATGGTACATGGTAACGATGTACTGCCTCTGTTCAGAGCTCTCACCTCCTTCCAGAAGCCAGTAGCATCGTTACCAAGGAGCTTTTCAGCCATAGAGTCCGCTCTCATTACTTGTTCGTGTTTGCTGATATACCGAACTGCATATTTATATTGAGCGTTAGTACGCTTTTTGTGATCCAGGACAGGCCCCTCTCTGGGCCTACCTGCCAGGACCCACTCCTTAAAGGCATTCTTAGCTTCAGCATGATGAGCAGCCACATGTTTATTCCACCCTGGCTTAATGCTGTGTCTTTTATCAGAGTGAGTAAAGCATGGCCTACTAGCTTCATACACAGCTCCCACAATACAATTATACATGTGACAGATGTCCTTACAGTGAGAGCTTTTGTTACAATTCACATCAGGACACATAATTGCATCTCTGGGTAGATATACATTACTTAGAAGGACATCAGTTCTCCCGTAGTATAACATCACATCCTCATCTGTGAGTTTAGACCAATCCAGTTTAGCCTTACAGGCACTATTAACCTCCTGAGACATCTCTGGGAGACTGTCACAATCAAGTGACATGACAAACGGAACATGATCAGACATAGATGCCTCATACACAATCTCCATAGATCTTAGAATAGCATGAGCATCAGCAGTGCTAATGCAGTGGTCAAGCCATGATGTAGAGTGCCAGGCCTCACTTATGTAAGAATAACTATCTGCAGGTAGGAGCTTTTGGCTGGATAATATAAGATTGTTATCATCACAAAACTGCAGCATATGCTTTGCAAACAAGGAACTTTTGTCTGATAGATCAGCATTCATGTCACCGACTACATAGATACTTGTGGAATGATTATCAGAAATAAAAGAATTTATAAAAGCTAGACGATTCAGGTATTCGTCTTCATTTTGTTGTGACTCATACGGTGTGTATACATTGAGGATAGTAGCCTCTTTGTTATTCATTTTTATCTGTATAGCGATACACCAGTCAGCTTCTAGCCTAATGACATTGATCGCAGAGTCCATCTTTTTGTGCCAAAGGATGGCCACGCCCCCTGCTATCCTTCCTCTCACTATCCCCATAGATAGGTCAGTAGTGGACTCACCAGCCCCATGGAAATTGTCATTAAAAGAGTTCAAATTTCCCAAGTCCTGTTTAGATAAAAATATAGATAGATAGATAGATAGATAGATAGATAGATAGATAGATAGATAGATAGATAGATAGATAGATAGATAGATAGATAGATAGATAGATAGATAGATAGATAGATAGATAGACACAGCAGCCAATGAGACTGTTCCTACACAGCAGCCAATGAAGATGTTCCTACACAGCAGCCATTGAGGATGTTCCTACACAGCAGCCAATGAAAATGTTCTTACACAGCAGCCAGATTGTGACATCACAGGGATGCTCTGTGATGTCACAATCTGGCTGCTGTGTAGGAACATTTTCATTGGCTGCTGTGTAGGAACATCCTCAATGGCTGCTGTGTAGGAACATCTTCATGTGCAGGAACATCTTCATCGTCCAGGAAGGGTATAAAAGGGGGCCGCGCCGCCCTGAGAGTCACTAGATAGATAGATAGAGATAGAGACATATAGATAGATAGATAGATAGATAGATAGATAGATAGATAGATAGATAGATAGATAGATAGATAGATAGATAGATAGATAGATAGACACAGCAGCCAATGAGACTGTTCCTACACAGCAGCCAATGAAGATGTTCCTACACAGCAGCCATTGAGGATGTTCCTACACAGCAGCCAATGAAAATGTTCTTACACAGCAGCCAGATTGTGACATCACAGGGATGCTCTGTGATGTCACAATCTGGCTGCTGTGTAGGAACATTTTCATTGGCTGCTGTGTAGGAACATCCTCAATGGCTGCTGTGTAGGAACATCTTCATGTGCAGGAACATCTTCATCGTCCAGGAAGGGTATAAAAGGGGGCCGCGCCGCCCTGAGAGTCACTAGATAGATAGATAGAGATAGAGACATATAGATAGATAGATAGATAGATAGATAGATAGATAGATGGATAGATAGATAGATAGATAGATAGATAGATAGATAGATAGATAGATAGACACAGCAGCCAATGAGACTGTTCCTACACAGCAGCCAATGAAGATGTTCCTACACAGCAGCCATTGAGGATGTTCCTACACAGCAGCCAATGAAAATGTTCTTACACAGCAGCCAGATTGTGACATCACAGGGATGCTCTGTGATGTCACAATCTGGCTGCTGTGTAGGAACATTTTCATTGGCTGCTGTGTAGGAACATCCTCAATGGCTGCTGTGTAGGAACATCTTCATGTGCAGGAACATCTTCATCGTCCAGGAAGGGTATAAAAGGGGGCCGTGCCGCCCTGAGAGTCACTAGATAGATAGAGATAGAGACATATAGATAGATAGATAGATAGATAGATAGATAGATAGATAGATAGATAGATAGATAGATAGATAGATAGATAGATAGATAGATAGATAGATAGATAGATAGATAGATAGATAGATAGAGACAGCAGCCAATGAGACTGTTCCTACACAGCAGCCAATGAAGATGTTCCTACACAGCAGCCATTGAGGATGTTCCTACACAGCAGCCAATGAAAATGTTCTTACACAGCAGCCAGATTGTGACATCACAGGGATGCTCTGTTATGTCACAATCAGGCTGCTGTGTAGGAACATTTTCATTGGCTGCTGTGTAGGAACATCCTCAATGGCTGCTGTGTAGGAACATCTTCATGTGCAGGAACATCTTCATCGTCCAGGAAGGGTATAAAAGGGGGCCGCGCCGCCCTGAGAGTCACTAGATGGATAGATAGAGATAGAGACATATAGATAGATAGATAGATAGATAGATAGATAGATAGATAGATAGATAGATAGATAGATAGATAGATAGATAGATAGATAGATAGATAGATAGATAGATAGACACAGCAGCCAATGAGACTGTTCCTACACAGCAGCCAATGAAGATGTTCCTACACAGCAGCCATTGAGGATGTTCCTACACAGCAGCCAATGAAAATGTTCTTACACAGCAGCCAGATTGTGACATCACAGGGATGCTCTGTGATGTCACAATCTGGCTGCTGTGTAGGAACATTTTCATTGGCTGCTGTGTAGGAACATCCTCAATGGCTGCTGTGTAGGAACATCTTCATGTGCAGGAACATCTTCATCGTCCAGGAAGGGTATAAAAGGGGGCCGCGCCGCCCTGAGAGTCACTAGATAGATAGATAGAGATAGAGACATATAGATAGATAGATAGATAGATAGATAGATAGATAGATAGATAGATAGATAGATAGATAGATAGATAGATAGATAGATAGATAGATAGATAGATAGATAGATAGACACAGCAGCCAATGAGACTGTTCCTACACAGCAGCCAATGAAGATGTTCCTACACAGCAGCCATTGAGGATGTTCCTACACAGCAGCCAATGAAAATGTTCTTACACAGCAGCCAGATTGTGACATCACAGGGATGCTCTGTGATGTCACAATCTGGCTGCTGTGTAGGAACATTTTCATTGGCTGCTGTGTAGGAACATCCTCAATGGCTGCTGTGTAGGAACATCTTCATGTGCAGGAACATCTTCATCGTCCAGGAAGGGTATAAAAGGGGGCCGCGCCGCCCTGAGAGTCACTAGATAGATAGATAGAGATAGAGACATATAGATAGATAGATAGATAGATAGATAGATAGATAGATAGATAGATAGATAGATAGATAGATAGATAGATAGATAGATAGACACAGCAGCCAATGAGACTGTTCCTACACAGCAGCCAATGAAGATGTTCCTACACAGCAGCCATTGAGGATGTTCCTACACAGCAGCCAATGAAAATGTTCTTACACAGCAGCCAGATTGTGACATCACAGGGATGCTCTGTGATGTCACAATCTGGCTGCTGTGTAGGAACATTTTCATTGGCTGCTGTGTAGGAACATCCTCAATGGCTGCTGTGTAGGAACATCTTCATGTGCAGGAACATCTTCATCGTCCAGGAAGGGTATAAAAGGGGGCCGCGCCGCCCTGAGAGTCACTAGATAGATAGATAGAGATAGAGACATATAGATAGATAGATAGATAGATAGATAGATAGATAGATAGATAGATAGATAGATAGATAGATAGATAGATAGATAGATAGATAGATAGATAGATAGATAGATAGATAGATAGACACAGCAGCCAATGAGACTGTTCCTACACAGCAGCCAATGAAGATGTTCCTACACAGCAGCCATTGAGGATGTTCCTACACAGCAGCCAATGAAAATGTTCTTACACAGCAGCCAGATTGTGACATCACAGGGATGCTCTGTGTTGTCACAATCTGGCTGCTGTGTAGGAACATTTTCATTGGCTGCTGTGTAGGAACATCCTCAATGGCTGCTGTGTAGGAACATCTTCATGTGCAGGAACATCTTCATCGTCCAGGAAGGGTATAAAAGGGGGCCGCGCCGCCCTGAGAGTCACTAGATAGATAGATAGAGATAGAGACATATAGATAGATAGATAGATAGATAGATAGATAGATAGATAGATAGATAGATAGATAGATAGATAGATAGATAGATATATAGACACAGCAGCCAATGAGACTGTTCCTACACAGCAGCCAATGAAGATGTTCCTACACAGCAGCCATTGAGGATGTTCCTACACAGCAGCCAATGAAAATGTTCTTACACAGCAGCCAGATTGTGACATCACAGGGATGCTCTGTGTTGTCACAATATGGCTGCTGTGTAGGAACATTTTCATTGGCTGCTGTGTAGGAACATCCTCAATGGCTGCTGTGTAGGAACATCTTCATGTGCAGGAACATCTTCATCGTCCAGGAAGGGTATAAAAGGGGGCCGCGCCGCCCTGAGAGTCACTAGATAGATAGATAGAGATAGAGACATATAGATAGATAGATAGATAGATAGATAGATAGATAGATAGATAGATAGATAGATAGATAGATAGATAGATAGATAGATAGATAGATAGATAGATAGATAGATAGATAGATAGATAGATAGACACAGCAGCCAATGAGACTGTTCCTACACAGCAGCCAATGAAGATGTTCCTACACAGCAGCCATTGAGGATGTTCCTACACAGCAGCCAATGAAAATGTTCTTACACAGCAGCCAGATTGTGACATCACAGGGATGCTCTGTGATGTCACAATCTGGCTGCTGTGTAGGAACATTTTCATTGGCTGCTGTGTAGGAACATCCTCAATGGCTGCTGTGTAGGAACATCTTCATGTGCAGGAACATCTTCATCGTCCAGGAAGGGTATAAAAGGGGGCCGCGCCGCCCTGAGAGTCACTAGATAGATAGATAGAGATAGAGACATATAGATAGATAGATAGATAGATAGATAGATAGATAGATAGATAGATAGATAGATAGATAGATAGATAGATAGACACAGCAGCCAATGAGACTGTTCCTACACAGCAGCCAATGAAGATGTTCCTACACAGCAGCCATTGAGGATGTTCCTACACAGCAGCCAATGAAAATGTTCTTACACAGCAGCCAGATTGTGACATCACAGGGATGCTCTGTGTTGTCACAATCTGGCTGCTGTGTAGGAACATTTTCATTGGCTGCTGTGTAGGAACATCCTCAATGGCTGCTGTGTAGGAACATCTTCATGTGCAGGAACATCTTCATCGTCCAGGAAGGGTATAAAAGGGGGCCGCGCCGCCCTGAGAGTCACTAGATAGATAGATAGAGATAGAGACATATAGATAGATAGATAGATAGATAGATAGATAGATAGATAGATAGATAGATAGATAGATAGATAGATATATAGATAGATAGATAGATAGATAGATAGATAGATAGATAGATAGATAGATAGACACAGCAGCCAATGAGACTGTTCCTACACAGCAGCCAATGAAGATGTTCCTACACAGCAGCCATTGAGGATGTTCCTACACAGCAGCCAATGAAAATGTTCTTACACAGCAGCCAGATTGTGACATCACAGGGATGCTCTGTGTTGTCACAATATGGCTGCTGTGTAGGAACATTTTCATTGGCTGCTGTGTAGGAACATCCTCAATGGCTGCTGTGTAGGAACATCTTCATGTGCAGGAACATCTTCATCGTCCAGGAAGGGTATAAAAGGGGGCCGCGCCGCCCTGAGAGTCACTAGATAGATAGATAGAGATAGAGACATATAGATAGATAGATAGATAGATAGATAGATAGATAGATAGATAGATAGATAGATAGATAGATAGATAGATAGATATATAGATAGATAGATAGATAGATAGACACAGCAGCCAATGAGACTGTTCCTACACAGCAGCCAATGAAGATGTTCCTACACAGCAGCCATTGAGGATGTTCCTACACAGCAGCCAATGAAAATGTTCTTACACAGCAGCCAGATTGTGACATCACAGGGATGCTCTGTGATGTCACAATCTGGCTGCTGTGTAGGAACATTTTCATTGGCTGCTGTGTAGGAACATCCTCAATGGCTGCTGTGTAGGAACATCTTCATGTGCAGGAACATCTTCATCGTCCAGGAAGGGTATAAAAGGGGGCCGCGCCGCCCTGAGAGTCACTAGATAGATAGATAGAGATAGAGACATATAGATAGATAGATAGATAGATAGATAGATAGATAGATAGATAGATAGATAGATAGATAGATAGATAGATAGATAGACACAGCAGCCAATGAGACTGTTCCTACACAGCAGCCAATGAAGATGTTCCTACACAGCAGCCATTGAGGATGTTCCTACACAGCAGCCAATGAAAATGTTCTTACACAGCAGCCAGATTGTGACATCACAGGGATGCTCTGTGTTGTCACAATCTGGCTGCTGTGTAGGAACATTTTCATTGGCTGCTGTGTAGGAACATCCTCAATGGCTGCTGTGTAGGAACATCTTCATGTGCAGGAACATCTTCATCGTCCAGGAAGGGTATAAAAGGGGGCCGCGCCGCCCTGAGAGTCACTAGATAGATAGATAGAGATAGAGACATATAGATAGATAGATAGATAGATAGATAGATAGATAGATAGATAGATAGAAAGATAGATAGATAGATAGATAGATAGATAGATAGATAGATAGATAGATAGATAGATAGATAGATAGATAGATAGATAGATAGATAGATAGATAGATAGATAGATAGATAGACACAGCAGCCAATGAGACTGTTCCTACACAGCAGCCAATGAAGATGTTCCTACACAGCAGCCATTGAGGATGTTCCTACACAGCAGCCAATGAAAATGTTCTTACACAGCAGCCAGATTGTGACATCACAGGGATGCTCTGTGATGTCACAATCTGGCTGCTGTGTAGGAACATTTTCATTGGCTGCTGTGTAGGAACATCCTCAATGGCTGCTGTGTAGGAACATCTTCATGTGCAGGAACATCTTCATCGTCCAGGAAGGGTATAAAAGGGGGCCGCGCCGCCCTGAGAGTCACTAGATAGATAGATAGAGATAGAGACATATAGATAGATAGATAGATAGATAGATAGATAGATAGATAGATAGATAGATAGATAGATAGATAGATAGATAGATAGATAGATAGATAGATAGATAGACACAGCAGCCAATGAGACTGTTCCTACACAGCAGCCAATGAAGATGTTCCTACACAGCAGCCATTGAGGATGTTCCTACACAGCAGCCAATGAAAATGTTCTTACACAGCAGCCATATTGTGACATCACAGGGATGCTCTGTGATGTCACAATCTGGCTGCTGTGTAGGAACATTTTCATTGGCTGCTGTGTAGGAACATCCTCAATGGCTGCTGTGTAGGAACATCTTCATGTGCAGGAACATCTTCATCGTCCAGGAAGGGTATAAAAGGGGGCCGCGCCGCCCTGAGAGTCACTAGATGGATAGATAGAGATAGAGACATATAGATAGATAGATAGATAGATAGATAGATAGATAGATAGATAGATAGATAGATAGATAGATAGATAGATAGATAGATAGATAGATAGATAGATAGATAGATAGATAGATAGATAGACACAGCAGCCAATGAGACTGTTCCTACACATCAGCCAATGAAGATGTTCCTACACAGCAGCCATTGAGGATGTTCCTACACAGCAGCCAATGAAAATGTTCTTACACAGCAGCCAGATTGTGACATCACAGGGATGCTCTGTGATGTCACAATCTGGCTGCTGTGTAGGAACATTTTCATTGGCTGCTGTGTAGGAACATCCTCAATGGCTGCTGTGTAGGAACATCTTCATGTGCAGGAACATCTTCATCGTCCAGGAAGGGTATAAAAGGGGGCCGTGCCGCCCTGAGAGTCACTAGATAGATAGATAGAGATAGAGACATTAGATAGATAGATAGATAGATAGATAGATAGATAGATAGATAGATAGATAGATAGATAGATAGATAGATAGATAGATAGACACAGCAGCCAATGAGACTGTTCCTACACAGCAGCCAATGAAGATGTTCCTACACAGCAGCCATTGAGGATGTTCCTACACAGCAGCCAATGAAAATGTTCTTACACAGCAGCCAGATTGTGACATCACAGGGATGCTCTGTGATGTCACAATCTGGCTGCTGTGTAGGAACATTTTCATTGGCTGCTGTGTAGGAACATCCTCAATGGCTGCTGTGTAGGAACATCTTCATGTGCAGGAACATCTTCATCGTCCAGGAAGGGTATAAAAGGGGGCCGCGCCGCCCTGAGAGTCACTAGATAGATAGATAGAGATAGAGACATATAGATAGATAGATAGATAGATAGATAGATAGATAGATAGATAGATAGATAGATAGATAGATAGATAGATAGATAGATAGATAGATAGATAGATAGATAGATAGATAGATAGATAGATAGATAGATAGATAGATAGACACAGCAGCCAATGAGACTGTTCCTACACAGCAGCCAATGAAGATGTTCCTACACAGCAGCCATTGAGGATGTTCCTACACAGCAGCCAATGAAAATGTTCTTACACAGCAGCCATATTGTGACATCACAGGGATGCTCTGTGATGTCACAATCTGGCTGCTGTGTAGGAACATTTTCATTGGCTGCTGTGTAGGAACATCCTCAATGGCTGCTGTGTAGGAACATCTTCATGTGCAGGAACATCTTCATCGTCCAGGAAGGGTATAAAAGGGGGCCGCGCCGCCCTGAGAGTCACTAGATGGATAGATAGAGATAGAGACATATAGATAGATAGATAGATAGATAGATAGATAGATAGATAGATAGATAGATAGATAGATAGATAGATAGATAGATAGATAGATAGATAGATAGATAGATAGATAGACACAGCAGCCAATGAGACTGTTCCTACACAGCAGCCAATGAAGATGTTCCTACACAGCAGCCATTGAGGATGTTCCTACACAGCAGCCAATGAAAATGTTCTTACACAGCAGCCAGATTGTGACATCACAGGGATGCTCTGTGATGTCACAATCTGGCTGCTGTGTAGGAACATTTTCATTGGCTGCTGTGTAGGAACATCCTCAATGGCTGCTGTGTAGGAACATCTTCATGTGCAGGAACATCTTCATCGTCCAGGAAGGGTATAAAAGGGGGCCGTGCCGCCCTGAGAGTCACTAGATAGATAGATAGAGATAGAGACATATAGATAGATAGATAGATAGATAGATAGATAGATAGATAGATAGATAGATAGATAGATAGATAGATAGATAGATAGATAGATAGATAGATAGAGACAGCAGCCAATGAGACTGTTCCTACACAGCAGCCAATGAAGATGTTCCTACACAGCAGCCATTGAGGATGTTCCTACACAGCAGCCAATGAAAATGTTCTTACACAGCAGCCAGATTGTGACATCACAGGGATGCTCTGTTATGTCACAATCAGGCTGCTGTGTAGGAACATTTTCATTGGCTGCTGTGTAGGAACATCCTCAATGGCTGCTGTGTAGGAACATCTTCATGTGCAGGAACATCTTCATCGTCCAGGAAGGGTATAAAAGGGGGCCGCGCCGCCCTGAGAGTCACTAGATGGATAGATAGAGATAGAGACATATAGATAGATAGATAGATAGATAGATAGATAGATAGATAGATAGATAGATAGATAGATAGATAGATAGATAGATAGATAGATAGATAGATAGATAGATAGATAGATAGATAGATAGATAGATAGATAGATAGACACAGCAGCCAATGAGACTGTTCCTACACAGCAGCCAATGAAGATGTTCCTACACAGCAGCCATTGAGGATGTTCCTACACAGCAGCCAATGAAAATGTTCTTACACAGCAGCCAGATTGTGACATCACAGGGATGCTCTGTGATGTCACAATCTGGCTGCTGTGTAGGAACATTTTCATTGGCTGCTGTGTAGGAACATCCTCAATGGCTGCTGTGTAGGAACATCTTCATGTGCAGGAACATCTTCATCGTCCAGGAAGGGTATAAAAGGGGGCCGCGCCGCCCTGAGAGTCACTAGATAGATAGATAGAGATAGAGACATATAGATAGATAGATAGATAGATAGATAGATAGATAGATAGATAGATAGATAGATAGATAGATAGATAGATAGATAGATAGATAGATAGACACAGCAGCCAATGAGACTGTTCCTACACAGCAGCCAATGAAGATGTTCCTACACAGCAGCCATTGAGGATGTTCCTACACAGCAGCCAATGAAAATGTTCTTACACAGCAGCCAGATTGTGACATCACAGGGATGCTCTGTGATGTCACAATCTGGCTGCTGTGTAGGAACATTTTCATTGGCTGCTGTGTAGGAACATCCTCAATGGCTGCTGTGTAGGAACATCTTCATGTGCAGGAACATCTTCATCGTCCAGGAAGGGTATAAAAGGGGGCCGCGCCGCCCTGAGAGTCACTAGATAGATAGATAGAGATAGAGACATATAGATAGATAGATAGATAGATAGATAGATAGATAGATAGATAGATAGATAGATAGATAGATAGATAGATAGATAGATAGATAGATAGATAGATAGATAGATAGACACAGCAGCCAATGAGACTGTTCCTACACAGCAGCCAATGAAGATGTTCCTACACAGCAGCCATTGAGGATGTTCCTACACAGCAGCCAATGAAAATGTTCTTACACAGCAGCCAGATTGTGACATCACAGGGATGCTCTGTGATGTCACAATCTGGCTGCTGTGTAGGAACATTTTCATTGGCTGCTGTGTAGGAACATCCTCAATGGCTGCTGTGTAGGAACATCTTCATGTGCAGGAACATCTTCATCGTCCAGGAAGGGTATAAAAGGGGGCCGTGCCGCCCTGAGAGTCACTAGATAGATAGAGATAGAGACATATAGATAGATAGATAGATAGATAGATAGATAGATAGATAGATAGATAGATAGATAGATAGATAGATAGATAGATAGATAGATAGATAGATAGATAGAGACAGCAGCCAATGAGACTGTTCCTACACAGCAGCCAATGAAGATGTTCCTACACAGCAGCCATTGAGGATGTTCCTACACAGCAGCCAATGAAAATGTTCTTACACAGCAGCCAGATTGTGACATCACAGGGATGCTCTGTTATGTCACAATCAGGCTGCTGTGTAGGAACATTTTCATTGGCTGCTGTGTAGGAACATCCTCAATGGCTGCTGTGTAGGAACATCTTCATGTGCAGGAACATCTTCATCGTCCAGGAAGGGTATAAAAGGGGGCCGCGCCGCCCTGAGAGTCACTAGATGGATAGATAGAGATAGAGACATATAGATAGATAGATAGATAGATAGATAGATAGATAGATAGATAGATAGATAGATAGATAGATAGATAGATAGATAGATAGACACAGCAGCCAATGAGACTGTTCCTACACAGCAGCCAATGAAGATGTTCCTACACAGCAGCCATTGAGGATGTTCCTACACAGCAGCCAATGAAAATGTTCTTACACAGCAGCCAGATTGTGACATCACAGGGATGCTCTGTGATGTCACAATCTGGCTGCTGTGTAGGAACATTTTCATTGGCTGCTGTGTAGGAACATCCTCAATGGCTGCTGTGTAGGAACATCTTCATGTGCAGGAACATCTTCATCGTCCAGGAAGGGTATAAAAGGGGGCCGCGCCGCCCTGAGAGTCACTAGATAGATAGATAGAGATAGAGACATATAGATAGATAGATAGATAGATAGATAGATAGATAGATAGATAGATAGATAGATAGATAGATAGATAGATAGATAGATAGATAGATAGATAGATAGATAGATAGATAGACACAGCAGCCAATGAGACTGTTCCTACACAGCAGCCAATGAAGATGTTCCTACACAGCAGCCATTGAGGATGTTCCTACACAGCAGCCAATGAAAATGTTCTTACACAGCAGCCAGATTGTGACATCACAGGGATGCTCTGTGATGTCACAATCTGGCTGCTGTGTAGGAACATTTTCATTGGCTGCTGTGTAGGAACATCCTCAATGGCTGCTGTGTAGGAACATCTTCATGTGCAGGAACATCTTCATCGTCCAGGAAGGGTATAAAAGGGGGCCGCGCCGCCCTGAGAGTCACTAGATAGATAGATAGAGATAGAGACATATAGATAGATAGATAGATAGATAGATAGATAGATAGATAGATAGATAGATAGATAGATAGATAGATAGATAGATAGATAGATAGATAGATAGATAGATAGATAGATAGATAGATAGACACAGCAGCCAATGAGACTGTTCCTACACAGCAGCCAATGAAGATGTTCCTACACAGCAGCCATTGAGGATGTTCCTACACAGCAGCCAATGAAAATGTTCTTACACAGCAGCCAGATTGTGACATCACAGGGATGCTCTGTGATGTCACAATCTGGCTGCTGTGTAGGAACATTTTCATTGGCTGCTGTGTAGGAACATCCTCAATGGCTGCTGTGTAGGAACATCTTCATGTGCAGGAACATCTTCATCGTCCAGGAAGGGTATAAAAGGGGGCCGCGCCGCCCTGAGAGTCACTAGATAGATAGATAGAGATAGAGACATATAGATAGATAGATAGATAGATAGATAGATAGATAGATAGATAGATAGATAGATAGATAGATAGATAGATAGATAGATAGATAGATAGATAGATAGACACAGCAGCCAATGAGACTGTTCCTACACAGCAGCCAATGAAGATGTTCCTACACAGCAGCCATTGAGGATGTTCCTACACAGCAGCCAATGAAAATGTTCTTACACAGCAGCCAGATTGTGACATCACAGGGATGCTCTGTGTTGTCACAATCTGGCTGCTGTGTAGGAACATTTTCATTGGCTGCTGTGTAGGAACATCCTCAATGGCTGCTGTGTAGGAACATCTTCATGTGCAGGAACATCTTCATCGTCCAGGAAGGGTATAAAAGGGGGCCGCGCCGCCCTGAGAGTCACTAGATAGATAGATAGAGATAGAGACATATAGATAGATAGATAGATAGATAGATAGATAGATAGATAGATAGATAGATAGATAGATAGATATATAGACACAGCAGCCAATGAGACTGTTCCTACACAGCAGCCAATGAAGATGTTCCTACACAGCAGCCATTGAGGATGTTCCTACACAGCAGCCAATGAAAATGTTCTTACACAGCAGCCAGATTGTGACATCACAGGGATGCTCTGTGTTGTCACAATATGGCTGCTGTGTAGGAACATTTTCATTGGCTGCTGTGTAGGAACATCCTCAATGGCTGCTGTGTAGGAACATCTTCATGTGCAGGAACATCTTCATCGTCCAGGAAGGGTATAAAAGGGGGCCGCGCCGCCCTGAGAGTCACTAGATAGATAGATAGAGATAGAGACATATAGATAGATAGATAGATAGATAGATAGATAGATAGATAGATAGATAGATAGATAGATAGATAGATAGATAGATAGATAGATAGATAGATAGATAGATAGATAGATAGACACAGCAGCCAATGAGACTGTTCCTACACAGCAGCCAATGAAGATGTTCCTACACAGCAGCCATTGAGGATGTTCCTACACAGCAGCCAATGAAAATGTTCTTACACAGCAGCCAGATTGTGACATCACAGGGATGCTCTGTGATGTCACAATCTGGCTGCTGTGTAGGAACATTTTCATTGGCTGCTGTGTAGGAACATCCTCAATGGCTGCTGTGTAGGAACATCTTCATGTGCAGGAACATCTTCATCGTCCAGGAAGGGTATAAAAGGGGGCCGCGCCGCCCTGAGAGTCACTAGATAGATAGATAGAGATAGAGACATATAGATAGATAGATAGATAGATAGATAGATAGATAGATAGATAGATAGATAGATAGATAGATAGATAGATAGATAGATAGATAGACACAGCAGCCAATGAGACTGTTCCTACACAGCAGCCAATGAAGATGTTCCTACACAGCAGCCATTGAGGATGTTCCTACACAGCAGCCAATGAAAATGTTCTTACACAGCAGCCAGATTGTGACATCACAGGGATGCTCTGTGTTGTCACAATCTGGCTGCTGTGTAGGAACATTTTCATTGGCTGCTGTGTAGGAACATCCTCAATGGCTGCTGTGTAGGAACATCTTCATGTGCAGGAACATCTTCATCGTCCAGGAAGGGTATAAAAGGGGGCCGCGCCGCCCTGAGAGTCACTAGATAGATAGATAGAGATAGAGACATATAGATAGATAGATAGATAGATAGATAGATAGATAGATAGATAGATAGATAGATAGATAGATAGATAGATAGATAGATAGATAGATAGATAGATAGATAGATAGATAGATAGATAGATAGATAGATAGATAGACACAGCAGCCAATGAGACTGTTCCTACACAGCAGCCAATGAAGATGTTCCTACACAGCAGCCATTGAGGATGTTCCTACACAGCAGCCAATGAAAATGTTCTTACACAGCAGCCAGATTGTGACATCACAGGGATGCTCTGTGTTGTCACAATATGGCTGCTGTGTAGGAACATTTTCATTGGCTGCTGTGTAGGAACATCCTCAATGGCTGCTGTGTAGGAACATCTTCATGTGCAGGAACATCTTCATCGTCCAGGAAGGGTATAAAAGGGGGCCGCGCCGCCCTGAGAGTCACTAGATAGATAGATAGAGATAGAGACATATAGATAGATAGATAGATAGATAGATAGATAGATAGATAGATAGATAGATAGATAGATAGATAGATAGATAGATAGATAGATAGATAGATAGATAGATAGATAGATAGATATATAGATAGATAGATAGATAGACACAGCAGCCAATGAGACTGTTCCTACACAGCAGCCAATGAAGATGTTCCTACACAGCAGCCATTGAGGATGTTCCTACACAGCAGCCAATGAAAATGTTCTTACACAGCAGCCAGATTGTGACATCACAGGGATGCTCTGTGATGTCACAATCTGGCTGCTGTGTAGGAACATTTTCATTGGCTGCTGTGTAGGAACATCCTCAATGGCTGCTGTGTAGGAACATCTTCATGTGCAGGAACATCTTCATCGTCCAGGAAGGGTATAAAAGGGGGCCGCGCCGCCCTGAGAGTCACTAGATAGATAGATAGAGATAGAGACATATAGATAGATAGATAGATAGATAGATAGATAGATAGATAGATAGATAGATAGATAGATAGATAGATAGATAGATAGATAGATAGATAGATAGATAGATAGATAGATAGACACAGCAGCCAATGAGACTGTTCCTACACAGCAGCCAATGAAGATGTTCCTACACAGCAGCCATTGAGGATGTTCCTACACAGCAGCCAATGAAAATGTTCTTACACAGCAGCCAGATTGTGACATCACAGGGATGCTCTGTGTTGTCACAATCTGGCTGCTGTGTAGGAACATTTTCATTGGCTGCTGTGTAGGAACATCCTCAATGGCTGCTGTGTAGGAACATCTTCATGTGCAGGAACATCTTCATCGTCCAGGAAGGGTATAAAAGGGGGCCGCGCCGCCCTGAGAGTCACTAGATAGATAGATAGAGATAGAGACATATAGATAGATAGATAGATAGATAGATAGATAGATAGAAAGATAGATAGATAGATAGATAGATAGATAGATAGATAGATAGATAGATAGATAGATAGATAGATAGATAGATAGATAGATAGATAGATAGATAGATAGATAGACACAGCAGCCAATGAGACTGTTCCTACACAGCAGCCAATGAAGATGTTCCTACACAGCAGCCATTGAGGATGTTCCTACACAGCAGCCAATGAAAATGTTCTTACACAGCAGCCAGATTGTGACATCACAGGGATGCTCTGTGATGTCACAATCTGGCTGCTGTGTAGGAACATTTTCATTGGCTGCTGTGTAGGAACATCCTCAATGGCTGCTGTGTAGGAACATCTTCATGTGCAGGAACATCTTCATCGTCCAGGAAGGGTATAAAAGGGGGCCGCGCCGCCCTGAGAGTCACTAGATAGATAGATAGAGATAGAGACATATAGATAGATAGATAGATAGATAGATAGATAGATAGATAGATAGATAGATAGATAGATAGATAGATAGATAGATAGATAGATAGATAGATAGATAGATAGATAGATA
>NW_028176531.1:1000000-1007500 GCF_949987555.1 Borostomias antarcticus | reverse complement strand
GCTGCTGTGTAGGAACATCCTCAATGGCTGCTGTGTAGGAAAATCTTCATGTGCAGGAACATCTTCATCGTCCAGGAAGGGTATAAAAGGGGGCCGCGCCGCCCTGAGAGTCACTAGATAGATAGATAGAGATAGAGACATATAGATAGATAGATAGATAGATAGATAGATAGATAGATAGATAGATAGATAGATAGATAGATAGATAGATAGATAGATAGATAGATAGATAGATAGATAGATAGATAGATAGATAGATAGATAGACACAGCAGCCAATGAGACTGTTCCTACACAGCAGCCAATGAAGATGTTCCTACACAGCAGCCATTGAGGATGTTCCTACACAGCAGCCAATGAAAATGTTCTTACACAGCAGCCAGATTGTGACATCACAGGGATGCTCTGTGATGTCACAATCTGGCTGCTGTGTAGGAACATTTTCATTGGCTGCTGTGTAGGAACATCCTCAATGGCTGCTGTGTAGGAACATCTTCATGTGCAGGAACATCTTCATCGTCCAGGAAGGGTATAAAAGGGGGCCGCGCCGCCCTGAGAGTCACTAGATAGATAGATAGAGATAGAGACATATAGATAGATAGATAGATAGATAGATAGATAGATAGATAGATAGATAGATAGATAGATAGATAGATAGATAGATAGATAGATAGATAGATAGATAGATAGAGACAGCAGCCAATGAGACTGTTCCTACACAGCAGCCAATGAAGATGTTCCTACACAGCAGCCATTGAGGATGTTCCTACACAGCAGCCAATGAAAATGTTCTTACACAGCAGCCAGATTGTGACATCACAGGGATGCTCTGTGATGTCACAATCTGGCTGCTGTGTAGGAACATTTTCATTGGCTGCTGTGTAGGAACATCCTCAATGGCTGCTGTGTAGGAACATCTTCATGTGCAGGAACATCTTCATCGTCCAGGAAGGGTATAAAAGGGGGCCGCGCCGCCCTGAGAGTCACTAGATAGATAGATAGAGATAGAGACATATAGATAGATAGATAGATAGATAGATAGATAGATAGATAGATAGATAGATAGATAGATAGATAGATAGATAGATAGATAGATAGATAGATAGATAGATAGATAGATAGATAGATAGACACAGCAGCCAATGAGACTGTTCCTACACAGCAGCCAATGAAGATGTTCCTACACAGCAGCCATTGAGGATGTTCCTACACAGCAGCCAATGAAAATGTTCTTACACAGCAGCCAGATTGTGACATCACAGGGATGCTCTGTGATGTCACAATCTGGCTGCTGTGTAGGAACATTTTCATTGGCTGCTGTGTAGGAACATCCTCAATGGCTGCTGTGTAGGAACATCTTCATGTGCAGGAACATCTTCATCGTCCAGGAAGGGTATAAAAGGGGGCCGCGCCGCCCTGAGAGTCACTAGATAGATAGATAGAGATAGAGACATATAGATAGATAGATAGATAGATAGATAGATAGATAGATAGATAGATAGATAGATAGATAGATAGATAGATAGATAGATAGATAGATAGATAGATAGATAGACACAGCAGCCAATGAGACTGTTCCTACACAGCAGCCAATGAAGATGTTCCTACACAGCAGCCATTGAGGATGTTCCTACACAGCAGCCAATGAAAATGTTCTTACACAGCAGCCAGATTGTGACATCACAGGGATGCTCTGTGTTGTCACAATCTGGCTGCTGTGTAGGAACATTTTCATTGGCTGCTGTGTAGGAACATCCTCAATGGCTGCTGTGTAGGAACATCTTCATGTGCAGGAACATCTTCATCGTCCAGGAAGGGTATAAAAGGGGGCCGCGCCGCCCTGAGAGTCACTAGATAGATAGATAGAGATAGAGACATATAGATAGATAGATAGATAGATAGATAGATAGATAGATAGATAGATAGATAGAAAGATAGATAGATAGATAGATAGATAGATAGATAGATAGATAGATAGATAGATAGATAGATAGATAGATAGATAGATAGATAGATAGACACAGCAGCCAATGAGACTGTTCCTACACAGCAGCCAATGAAGATGTTCCTACACAGCAGCCATTGAGGATGTTCCTACACAGCAGCCAATGAAAATGTTCTTACACAGCAGCCAGATTGTGACATCACAGGGATGCTCTGTGTTGTCACAATATGGCTGCTGTGTAGGAACATTTTCATTGGCTGCTGTGTAGGAACATCCTCAATGGCTGCTGTGTAGGAACATCTTCATGTGCAGGAACATCTTCATCGTCCAGGAAGGGTATAAAAGGGGGCCCCGCCGCCCTGAGAGTCACTAGATAGATAGATAGAGATAGAGACATATAGATAGATAGATAGATAGATAGATAGATAGATAGATAGATAGATAGATAGATAGATAGATAGATAGATAGATAGATAGATAGATAGATAGATAGATAGATAGATAGATAGATAGATAGATAGATAGATAGACACAGCAGCCAATGAGACTGTTCCTACACAGCAGCCAATGAAGATGTTCCTACACAGCAGCCATTGAGGATGTTCCTACACAGCAGCCAATGAAAATGTTCTTACACAGCAGCCAGATTGTGACATCACAGGGATGCTCTGTGATGTCACAATCTGGCTGCTGTGTAGGAACATTTTCATTGGCTGCTGTGTAGGAACATCCTCAATGGCTGCTGTGTAGGAAAATCTTCATGTGCAGGAACATCTTCATCGTCCAGGAAGGGTATAAAAGGGGGCCGCGCCGCCCTGAGAGTCACTAGATAGATAGATAGAGATAGAGACATATAGATAGATAGATAGATAGATAGATAGATAGATAGATAGATAGATAGATAGATAGATAGATAGATAGATAGATAGATAGATAGATAGATAGATAGATAGATAGATAGATAGATAGATAGATAGATAGATAGACACAGCAGCCAATGAGACTGTTCCTACACAGCAGCCAATGAAGATGTTCCTACACAGCAGCCATTGAGGATGTTCCTACACAGCAGCCAATGAAAATGTTCTTACACAGCAGCCAGATTGTGACATCACAGGGATGCTCTGTGATGTCACAATCTGGCTGCTGTGTAGGAACATTTTCATTGGCTGCTGTGTAGGAACATCCTCAATGGCTGCTGTGTAGGAACATCTTCATGTGCAGGAACATCTTCATCGTCCAGGAAGGGTATAAAAGGGGGCCGCGCCGCCCTGAGAGTCACTAGATAGATAGATAGAGATAGAGACATATAGATAGATAGATAGATAGATAGATAGATAGATAGATAGATAGATAGATAGATAGATAGATAGATAGATAGATAGATAGATAGATAGATAGATAGACACAGCAGCCAATGAGACTGTTCCTACACAGCAGCCAATGAAGATGTTCCTACACAGCAGCCATTGAGGATGTTCCTACACAGCAGCCAATGAAAATGTTTCTACACAGCAGCCAGATTGTGACATCACAGGGATGCTCTGTGATGTCACAATCTGGCTGCTGTGTAGGAACATTTTCATTGGCTGCTGTGTAGGAACATCCTCAATGGCTGCTGTGTAGGAACATCTTCATGTGCAGGAACATCTTCATCGTCCAGGAAGGGTATAAAAGGGGGCCGCGCCGCCCTGAGAGTCACTAGATAGATAGATAGAGATAGAGACATATAGATAGATAGATAGATAGATAGATAGATAGATAGATAGATAGATAGATAGATAGATAGACAGATAGTTAGATAGATAGATAGATAGATAGATAGATAGATAGATAGATAGATAGATAGATAGATAGATAGATAGATAGATAGATAGATAGATAGATAGATAGATAGATTGATAGACACAGCAGCCAATGAGACTGTTCCTACACAGCAGCCAATGAAGATGTTCCTACACAGCAGCCATTGAGGATGTTCCTACACAGCAGCCAATGAAAATGTTCTTACACAGCAGCCAGATTGTGACATCACAGGGATGCTCTGTGATGTCACAATCTGGCTGCTGTGTAGGAACATTTTCATTGGCTGCTGTGTAGGAACATCCTCAATGGCTGCTGTGTAGGAACATCTTCATGTGCAGGAACATCTTCATCGTCCAGGAAGGGTATAAAAGGGGGCCGCGCCGCCCTGAGAGTCACTAGATAGATAGATAGAGATAGAGACATATAGATAGATAGATAGATAGATAGATAGATAGATAGATAGATAGATAGATAGATAGATAGATAGATAGATAGATAGACACAGCAGCCAATGAGACTGTTCCTACACAGCAGCCAATGAAGATGTTCCTACACAGCAGCCATTGAGGATGTTCCTACACAGCAGCCAATGAAAATGTTCCTACACAGCAGCCAGATTGTGACATCACAGGGATGCTCTGTGATGTCACAATCTGGCTGCTGTGTAGGAACATTTTCATTGGCTGCTGTGTAGGAACATCCTCAATGGCTGCTGTGTAGGAACATCTTCATTGGCTACTGTTCCTACACAGCAGCCAATGAAGATGTTCCTACACAGCAGCCATTGAGGATGTTCCTACACAGCAGCCAATGAAAATGTTCTTACACAGCAGCCAGATTGTGACATCACAGGGATGCTCTGTGATGTCACAATCTGGCTGCTGTGTAGGAACATTTTCATTGGCTGCTGTGTAGGAACATCCTCAATGGCTGCTGTGTAGGAACATCTTCATGTGCAGGAACATCTTCATCGTCCAGGAAGGGTATAAAAGGGGGCCGCGCCGCCCTGAGAGTCACTAGATAGATAGATAGAGATAGAGACATATAGATAGATAGATAGATAGATAGATAGATAGATAGATAGATAGATAGATAGATAGATAGATAGATAGATAGATAGATAGATAGATAGATAGATAGATAGATAGACACAGCAGCCAATGAGACTGTTCCTACACAGCAGCCAATGAAGATGTTCCTACACAGCAGCCATTGAGGATGTTCCTACACAGCAGCCAATGAAAATGTTTCTACACAGCAGCCAGATTGTGACATCACAGGGATGCTCTGTGATGTCACAATCTGGCTGCTGTGTAGGAACATTTTCATTGGCTGCTGTGTAGGAACATCCTCAATGGCTGCTGTGTAGGAACATCTTCATGTGCAGGAACATCTTCATCGTCCAGGAAGGGTATAAAAGGGGGCCGCGCCGCCCTGAGAGTCACTAGATAGATAGATAGAGATAGAGACATATAGATAGATAGATAGATAGATAGATAGATAGATAGATAGATAGATAGATAGATAGATAGATAGATAGATAGATAGATAGATAGATAGATAGATAGATAGACAGATAGTTAGATAGATAGATAGATAGATAGATAGATAGATAGATAGATAGATAGATAGATAGATAGATAGACACAGCAGCCAATGAGACTGTTCCTACACAGCAGCCAATGAAGATGTTCCTACACAGCAGCCATTGAGGATGTTCCTACACAGCAGCCAATGAAAATGTTCTTACACAGCAGCCAGATTGTGACATCACAGGGATGCTCTGTGATGTCACAATCTGGCTGCTGTGTAGGAACATTTTCATTGGCTGCTGTGTAGGAACATCCTCAATGGCTGCTGTGTAGGAACATCTTCATGTGCAGGAACATCTTCATCGTCCAGGAAGGGTATAAAAGGGGGCCGCGCCGCCCTGAGAGTCACTAGATAGATAGATAGAGATAGAGACATATAGATAGATAGATAGATAGATAGATAGATAGATAGATAGATAGATAGATAGATAGATAGATAGATAGATAGATAGATAGATAGACACAGCAGCCAATGAGACTGTTCCTACACAGCAGCCAATGAAGATGTTCCTACACAGCAGCCATTGAGGATGTTCCTACACAGAAGCCAATGAAAATGTTCTTACACAGCAGCCAGATTGTGACATCACAGGGATGCTCTGTGATGTCACAATCTGGCTGCTGTGTAGGAACATTTTCATTGGCTGCTGTGTAGGAACATCCTCAATGGCTGCTGTGTAGGAAAATCTTCATGTGCAGGAACATCTTCATCGTCCAGGAAGGGTATAAAAGGGGGCCGCGCCGCCCTGAGAGTCACTAGATAGATAGATAGAGATAGAGACATATAGATAGATAGATAGATAGATAGATAGATAGATAGATAGATAGATAGATAGATAGATAGATAGATAGATAGATAGATAGATAGATAGATAGATAGATAGATAGATAGATAGATAGACACAGCAGCCAATGAGACTGTTCCTACACAGCAGCCAATGAAGATGTTCCTACACAGCAGCCATTGAGGATGTTCCTACACAGCAGCCAATGAAAATGTTCTTACACAGCAGCCAGATTGTGACATCACAGGGATGCTCTGTGATGTCACAATCTGGCTGCTGTGTAGGAACATTTTCATTGGCTGCTGTGTAGGAACATCCTCAATGGCTGCTGTGTAGGAACATCTTCATGTGCAGGAACATCTTCATCGTCCAGGAAGGGTATAAAAGGGGGCCGCGCCGCCCTGAGAGTCACTAGATAGATAGATAGAGATAGAGACATATAGATAGATAGATAGATAGATAGATAGATAGATAGATAGATAGATAGATAGATAGATAGATAGATAGATAGATAGATAGATAGATAGATAGACACAGCAGCCAATGAGACTGTTCCTACACAGCAGCCAATGAAGATGTTCCTACACAGCAGCCATTGAGGATGTTCCTACACAGCAGCCAATGAAAATGTTTCTACACAGCAGCCAGATTGTGACATCACAGGGATGCTCTGTGATGTCACAATCTGGCTGCTGTGTAGGAACATTTTCATTGGCTGCTGTGTAGGAACATCCTCAATGGCTGCTGTGTAGGAACATCTTCATGTGCAGGAACATCTTCATCGTCCAGGAAGGGTATACAAGGGGGCCGCGCCGCCCTGAGAGTCACTAGATAGATAGATAGAGATAGAGACATATAGATAGATAGATAGATAGATAGATAGATAGATAGATAGATAGATAGATAGATAGATAGACAGATAGTTAGATAGATAGATAGATAGATAGATAGATAGATAGATAGATAGATAGATAGATAGATAGATAGATAGATAGATAGATTGATAGACACAGCAGCCAATGAGACTGTTCCTACACAGCAGCCAATGAAGATGTTCCTACACAGCAGCCATTGAGGATGTTCCTACACAGCAGCCAATGAAAATGTTCTTACACAGCAGCCAGATTGTGACATCACAGGGATGCTCTGTGATGTCACAATCTGGCTGCTGTGTAGGAACATTTTCATTGGCTGCTGTGTAGGAACATCCTCAATGGCTGCTGTGTAGGAACATCTTCATGTGCAGGAACATCTTCATCGTCCAGGAAGGGTATAAAAGGGGGCCGCGCCGCCCTGAGAGTCACTAGATAGATAGATAGAGATAGAGACATATAGATAGATAGATAGATAGATAGATAGATAGATAGATAGAT
>NW_028176531.1:992500-995000 GCF_949987555.1 Borostomias antarcticus | reverse complement strand
CAGATAGTTAGATAGATAGATAGATAGATAGATAGATAGATAGATAGATAGATAGATAGATAGATAGATAGATAGATAGACACAGCAGCCAATGAGACTGTTCCTACACAGCAGCCAATGAAGATGTTCCTACACAGCAGCCATTGAGGATGTTCCTACACAGCAGCCAATGAAAATGTTCTTACACAGCAGCCAGATTGTGACATCACAGGGATGCTCTGTGATGTCACAATCTGGCTGCTGTGTAGGAACATTTTCATTGGCTGCTGTGTAGGAACATCCTCAATGGCTGCTGTGTAGGAACATCTTCATGTGCAGGAACATCTTCATCGTCCAGGAAGGGTATAAAAGGGGGCCGCGCCGCCCTGAGAGTCACTAGATAGATAGATAGAGATAGAGACATATAGATAGATAGATAGATAGATAGATAGATAGATAGATAGATAGATAGATAGATAGATAGATAGATAGATAGATAGATAGACACAGCAGCCAATGAGACTGTTCCTACACAGCAGCCAATGAAGATGTTCCTACACAGCAGCCATTGAGGATGTTCCTACACAGAAGCCAATGAAAATGTTCTTACACAGCAGCCAGATTGTGACATCACAGGGATGCTCTGTGATGTCACAATCTGGCTGCTGTGTAGGAACATTTTCATTGGCTGCTGTGTAGGAACATCCTCAATGGCTGCTGTGTAGGAAAATCTTCATGTGCAGGAACATCTTCATCGTCCAGGAAGGGTATAAAAGGGGGCCGCGCCGCCCTGAGAGTCACTAGATAGATAGATAGAGATAGAGACATATAGATAGATAGATAGATAGATAGATAGATAGATAGATAGATAGATAGATAGATAGATAGATAGATAGATAGATAGATAGATAGATAGATAGATAGATAGACACAGCAGCCAATGAGACTGTTCCTACACAGCAGCCAATGAAGATGTTCCTACACAGCAGCCATTGAGGATGTTCCTACACAGCAGCCAATGAAAATGTTCTTACACAGCAGCCAGATTGTGACATCACAGGGATGCTCTGTGATGTCACAATCTGGCTGCTGTGTAGGAACATTTTCATTGGCTGCTGTGTAGGAACATCCTCAATGGCTGCTGTGTAGGAACATCTTCATGTGCAGGAACATCTTCATCGTCCAGGAAGGGTATAAAAGGGGGCCGCGCCGCCCTGAGAGTCACTAGATAGATAGATAGAGATAGAGACATATAGATAGATAGATAGATAGATAGATAGATAGATAGATAGATAGATAGATAGATAGATAGATAGATAGATAGATAGATAGATAGACACAGCAGCCAATGAGACTGTTCCTACACAGCAGCCAATGAAGATGTTCCTACACAGCAGCCATTGAGGATGTTCCTACACAGCAGCCAATGAAAATGTTTCTACACAGCAGCCAGATTGTGACATCACAGGGATGCTCTGTGATGTCACAATCTGGCTGCTGTGTAGGAACATTTTCATTGGCTGCTGTGTAGGAACATCCTCAATGGCTGCTGTGTAGGAACATCTTCATGTGCAGGAACATCTTCATCGTCCAGGAAGGGTATACAAGGGGGCCGCGCCGCCCTGAGAGTCACTAGATAGATAGATAGAGATAGAGACATATAGATAGATAGATAGATAGATAGATAGATAGATAGATAGATAGATAGATAGATAGATAGATAGACAGATAGTTAGATAGATAGATAGATAGATAGATAGATAGATAGATAGATAGATAGATAGATAGATAGATAGATAGATAGATAGATAGATAGATAGATAGATAGATAGATAGATTGATAGACACAGCAGCCAATGAGACTGTTCCTACACAGCAGCCAATGAAGATGTTCCTACACAGCAGCCATTGAGGATGTTCCTACACAGCAGCCAATGAAAATGTTCTTACACAGCAGCCAGATTGTGACATCACAGGGATGCTCTGTGATGTCACAATCTGGCTGCTGTGTAGGAACATTTTCATTGGCTGCTGTGTAGGAACATCCTCAATGGCTGCTGTGTAGGAACATCTTCATGTGCAGGAACATCTTCATCGTCCAGGAAGGGTATAAAAGGGGGCCGCGCCGCCCTGAGAGTCACTAGATAGATAGATAGAGATAGAGACATATAGATAGATAGATAGATAGATAGATAGATAGATAGATAGATAGATAGATAGATAGATAGATAGATAGATAGATAGATAGATAGATAGATAGATAGATAGATAGACACAGCAGCCAATGAGACTGTTCCTACACAGCAGCCAATGAAGATGTTCCTACACAGCAGCCATTAAGGATGTTCCTACACAGCAGCCAATGAAAATGTTCCTACACAGCAGCCAGATTGTGACATCACAGGGATGCTCTGTGATGTCACAATCTGGCTGCTGTGTAGGAACATTTTCATTGGCTGCTGTGTAGGAACATCCTCAATGGCTGCTGTGTAGGAACATCTTCATGTGCAGGAACATCTTC
>NW_028176531.1:982500-985000 GCF_949987555.1 Borostomias antarcticus | reverse complement strand
TTCCTACACAGCAGCCATTGAGGATGTTCCTACACAGCAGCCAATGAAAATGTTCTTACACAGCAGCCAGATTGTGACATCACAGGGATGCTCTGTGATGTCACAATCTGGCTGCTGTGTAGGAACATTTTCATTGGCTGCTGTGTAGGAACATCCTCAATGGCTGCTGTGTAGGAACATCTTCATGTGCAGGAACATCTTCATCGTCCAGGAAGGGTATAAAAGGGGGCCGCGCCGCCCTGAGAGTCACTAGATAGATAGATAGAGATAGAGACATATAGATAGATAGATAGATAGATAGATAGATAGATAGATAGATAGATAGATAGATAGATAGATAGATAGATAGATAGATAGATAGATAGATAGATAGATAGATAGAGACAGCAGCCAATGAGACTGTTCCTACACAGCAGCCAATGAAGATGTTCCTACACAGCAGCCATTGAGGATGTTCCTACACAGCAGCCAATGAAAATGTTCTTACACAGCAGCCAGATTGTGACATCACAGGGATGCTCTGTTATGTCACAATCTGGCTGCTGTGTAGGAACATTTTCATTGGCTGCTGTGTAGGAACATCCTCAATGGCTGCTGTGTAGGAACATCTTCATGTGCAGGAACATCTTCATCGTCCAGGAAGGGTATGAAAGGGGGCCGCGCCGCCCTGAGAGTCACTAGATAGATAGATAGAGATAGAGACATATAGATAGATAGATAGATAGATAGATAGATAGATAGATAGATAGATAGATAGATAGATAGATAGATAGATAGATAGATAGATAGATAGATAGACACAGCAGCCAATGAGACTGTTCCTACACAGCAGCCAATGAAGATGTTCCTACACAGCAGCCATTGAGGATGTTCCTACACAGCAGCCAATGAAAATGTTCTTACACAGCAGCCATATTGTGACATCACAGGGATGCTCTGTGATGTCACAATCTGGCTGCTGTGTAGGAACATTTTCATTGGCTGCTGTGTAGGAACATCCTCAATGGCTGCTGTGTAGGAACATCTTCATGTGCAGGAACATCTTCATCGTCCAGGAAGGGTATAAAAGGGGGCCGCGCCGCCCTGAGAGTCACTAGATGGATAGATAGAGATAGAGACATATAGATAGATAGATAGATAGATAGATAGATAGATAGATAGATAGATAGATAGATAGATAGATAGATAGATAGATAGATAGATAGATAGATAGATAGATAGATAGATAGATAGATAGATAGACACAGCAGCCAATGAGACTGTTCCTACACAGCAGCCAATGAAGATGTTCCTACACAGCAGCCATTGAGGATGTTCCTACACAGCAGCCAATGAAAATGTTCTTACACAGCAGCCAGATTGTGCCATCACAGGGATGCTCTGTGTTGTCACAATCTGGCTGCTGTGTAGGAACATTTTCATTGGCTGCTGTGTAGGAACATCCTCAATGGCTGCTGTGTAGGAACATCTTCATGTGCAGGAACATCTTCATCGTCCAGGAAGGGTATAAAAGGGGGCCGCGCCGCCCTGAGAGTCACTAGATAGATAGATAGAGATAGAGACATATAGATAGATAGATAGATAGATAGATAGATAGATAGATAGATAGATAGATAGATAGATAGATAGATAGACACAGCAGCCAATGAGACTGTTCCTACACAGCAGCCAATGAAGATGTTCCTACACAGCAGCCATTGAGGATGTTCCTACACAGCAGCCAATGAAAATGTTCTTACACAGCAGCCAGATTGTGACATCACAGGGATGCTCTGTGTTGTCACAATATGGCTGCTGTGTAGGAACATTTTCATTGGCTGCTGTGTAGGAACATCCTCAATGGCTGCTGTGTAGGAACATCTTCATGTGCAGGAACATCTTCATCGTCCAGGAAGGGTATAAAAGGGGGCCGCGCCGCCCTGAGAGTCACTAGATAGATAGATAGAGATAGAGTTAGATAGATAGATAGATAGATAGATAGATAGATAGATAGATAGATAGATAGATAGATAGATAGATAGATAGATAGATAGATAGATAGATAGATAGATAGATAGATAGACACAGCAGCCAATGAGACTGTTCCTACACAGCAGCCAATGAAGATGTTCCTACACAGCAGCCATTGAGGATGTTCCTACACAGCAGCCAATGAAAATGTTCTTACACAGCAGCCAGATTGTGACATCACAGGGATGCTCTGTGATGTCACAATCTGGCTGCTGTGTAGGAACATTTTCATTGGCTGCTGTGTAGGAACATCCTCAATGGCTGCTGTGTAGGAACATCTTCATGTGCAGGAACATCTTCATCGTCCAGGAAGGGTATAAAAGGGGGCCGCGCCGCCCTGAGAGTCACTAGATGGATAGATAGAGATAGAGACATATAGATAGATAGATAGATAGATAGATAGATAGATAGATAGATAGATAGATAGATAGATAGATAGATAGATAGATAGATAGATAGATAGATAGATAGATAGACACAGCAGCCAATG